>NC_055973.1:28047964-28055464 GCF_018492685.1 Alosa sapidissima
CCTGATTAGGTAGGTTATTAGCTCTGATTAGGTATGAGACAAAGCACTGAAAAGCTGATTAGAAATATTTTTGGTGGCTGAAACAGAAATAGGAACTGTCACGTTGAAATTATGCATGTGAGCACAAGACCTGACATGTTGAATTTGAGAAAATCCTAATGCTGATTTGCTATTATCATATCCTTATGGAAGGTCATAGTGAATGAGTAAGTATGTAAGGGTTTTGTTGTGTTAGTTATGTGTGTAGCTACAGGACACTCTTATGAGTGCACTTCCACTCTTTGAAGTTGAAGCAAACTCCTTTTAAGCAAGTCCCTCCACTCAGCGGCCATATTGCAACGCACTTTGGGCACATATCGGGCATCTATTTCGGCCAGAACTGCACGTGCGCAAGGCTTCACAACACCAACCTCGCTCCAACCGAGCGATACCAACCAAAGCGATATCACAACACATGATTGGTATGATGTTCACAAGACACCACAATTGGCACGATGTATTCACATGTCGACTTCTGGCCGCGGGAGAGGCGTGTAGACAACTGCACATATTGATGTTGCACACCAACCCCACACAGCGCCATGTCTCCTCATTAGAAAGTCTCTGGTTAAAAGGATCCCAAAAGGATACATTCTCAATGGAAATGTATTGCGTTACACTAAAGAAGTCACAGTGTAGAGAAGTCAGGGAGATGCTTACAAGCAGTAGATGGTACCGAACAGAGGGGGTGAAGAGTTGTTTTGGTTAGATTAATGAGACAGGTGTCTCCAGGTGAGAAGTGACAGTTGGTGACGCGAGGTTGTGGTGGAAAAGGTGTTAATTTCTGTCTGAGGCAATGGAGGACAATCACAGCAGATGACCATCGATGACCTCCTCTGGCTGAACCAAACAGCCTATTAATTCACATGTCTGTCTGACTCAGATTTGATGTGTACTTGCTTCACAGCAGAGCAAAATCGCCGTTTGTTATTCGCTCTTGCTCATCAGTGAGAAAAACATCATGTTGGATTGGCTGGTCAGGGGTCAGCCTGACACTGCGTTTATGCAAGGCTTTCAGTTACCCACGGCAACGTAATTGTTTACCCCTGCCACATTGCTACACCCATCATCAGTGTAGTGAGCAGTAGCTACATTTGTATGGTGATCACTCTCTTCCACTCCAGGTAAAGGCTGACTCAGAGAGAGAGGGGGGGGGAAGGGAGAGAGAGAGAGAGAGAGAGAGAATGAGAGCGGGAGAGAAAGAGAAAGGGAGAGAGAGAGAAAGAGAGAGAGAGAGAGAGAGAGAGAGAGAGAGAGAGAGAGAGAGAGAGAGAGAGAGAGAGAGAGAGAGAGAGAGAGAGAGCAGGGGTAGACTAGTGGCTTTTTTGCCATACAATACTCGACCCTCCTGCCATAGATTGTGGGCCAGCTGAAAAAGTCACCCGTCATCTATATGTTTTATATGTGTTCCAAGGATGAGCTTGGCTTTTTCACTGTTGATTTGTGGTTTCTGGACTTATAACTGGAGGGTTGCCGGTTCGAGCCCCGACCAGTGGGCTGTGGCTGAAGTGCCCTTGAGCAAGGCACCTAACCCCTCACTGCTCCCCGAGCGCCGCCATTGAAGCAGGCAGCTCACTGCGCCGGGATTAGTGTGTGCTTCACCTCACTGTGTGTTCACTGTGTGCTGTTTGTGTTTCACTAATTCACCGATTGGGTTAAATGCAGAGACCAAATTTCCCTCACGGGATCAAAAAAGTATATATACTTATACTTATACTTTGATTTGCCCTTTACAAGCAGAGCTGTGCTACTGTATGTTAATACTTGGGAGCAGAGAAAAAGACTGGTCATGGTTATGCTTGTAAATCCCCTTTGAGCTGGATTGACAGACGGAGAGAAAGAGAGAGAGAGAGGGGGCTGCGGGGGAAATCAAGTGGCACACATAGAGTGGGTAAGCTCAGTTAAACGGCTCACTGGATGAGGAGGGAGGAGCAGGAGGAAGACCAAAAACTGATATGCACAGGGCTCGGACCTCGGACATGTAGAGAGGCTGCAATACAGACATTAAATGTGTGTGTGTGTGTGTGTGTGTGTGTGTGTTTGTGTGTGTGTGTCTGTCTGTTTGAGCAGGGGGGATGTTTAAGGGAGATTTGATTCCTTGATGTGTGTGTTTGTCTAGGCTTATGGTGTAAGACACATCTCTTCACAATGATTTAACCCTGTTGTGAAGGTTATTGTAATATGCCTGTTCTCTTTGCACATGGATCAACTAGATCCTAATTCTGTCAGAAACAAGGCATGATGGATCCAATCAAGGATCACTTTTGAGCAACAACAACTGGACATAATTAAATGGAATCAAATGCTTTGGTGATCCCACTGATTTCTGTAATTCAAATATGATTATGTAGGTCAAAGGGCAATCAGCTATTGTTCGATGGGAATTATTTTTCAGCAACATCACATGTCATTACTTGAAAGTGCTAGTTCAACTCAACATGTATGTTCTCTTCCCACAGATTCTGGTGCCGTCACCGAATATGCCCGAGCAGATAGCGTTCACAAAACTAAACTTCCCCTCATTTAATCCGTTTTACTATCAGAGCAACTAAACCTATAACTACCACCTTGAGCAAGTCCATTTCATGCCTTTATCCTAGTTAGCTATTCCTAATGGACAGACAAGCATATCTGTGTCGATAAACTGACTTCTGCCTAATCTTCTCCAGTCTCCAAACTGGCTAAACGATTTCATAGCAAGCCACAATACGCTCTTTAAAAGGATGCTCAAATTGTAAGAGAGGTATGGTACCATTCACAGACTTTTTCATTACCTCGAAAAAGCATTTCAGCACCACCGTTATAGGGGACAGCTCCACCGCGCATAGATCGCTCTTCTCTGTGCACACACAACATAACTTAACTGCAACAAGGACACGTTGCGTTATGCGTGCCACTTGTTAGCTAATGACACCATAAAGTCAAGATACTGCCAAGCTTTCGATGATTTTGTGATTATCGTGGGGTTTAAGCTACTCGTCTTCAGTACACTTATCTGCAGACTAAGAATTACTGGACATCCCGTTTTAGGTAATAGAAGTGGTAGGCTACTGCATTTGATTGTACCAAATCACACCGTATTTCACAGAACGACATCCATGAAGCATTCAGATTCACAATGTATTATTTTTCAAACGTGGCTTCATAATTAGTTTGCCTCATACAAATTGATGCTATGGGGTCCTACTGTTTCTGAGCAAAATGCGTGGAATCATAAAACCAACGCCAATCTGATGCCCAACCAACAAAACGCCACACGCATCAATTGATTTCCGATATTGTACAGAACAGTTTCGTGGTACAGCAACATAATCAAGCACATAGAGACGCTAATCTCCTAAAGTCAAGCTTGGGTCAAAACAGGAAACGAGTTTATCAACTTAGTTTTGAAACATACATAATGTCGCATTAAGACATCAAGCGTGTAGCCTACTCACCATAGAGGGATATAATCCGAAGATGATCAGGAAGAGAAGAGGGTTTAGAACAGTGAATAAAGCCTGCATTCTTTCAACAGGCAGTCACACCTTTTCTTTACGTATTCGCACCCGATCCCTCACTGCGGGACAAAAAGCGTTGCTACTTGAAAATTTCTTCCGAAAAATGCGCGCCGGCGGATAAGGACGGATAGATCCACATTCATTACCCCGTTCCGATGGCTTCTGCGTGAAGCCAATACAGAGCACAGCGTCCGCTACCTCAGAGGCGAACAGGAAAAAAAGTTTCAGCCAAGCGTTAGAATGATCAGTAGATCTGCATCTGTGCTGTGCAGAAACTCGCACGTCGGAAATGACATCATTATGTTTATACTTCACTGTGGTCTTGTCAAGGTAAAGGGTGGTCGTTTTGACCAATACCAGAAGTCACCACCCACAAGTTATTGCACTGCATTGCATTTGCAGGTAGCAGAGTTATTATAGTTTCTGTGTACTTCCATGGTTACGTCAATGGTAGATATAATGTAGGCCTAGTCCAGTTAAGTAGTATTGCCTCATTATCCCTCATTAACGGTTAGTTATTATTTAAATGGATGTAGCCTACAGGGAAAGTCATTGATAGCATTGGCATGATAGCCCTTAGGCTCTATGTTTGTCAAAACTAAGTGAGATAGTTGCTTGTAGTCCTTAATTAGGTTATTGCCTAGTCTTTTTGGCTTCGGTGGAGGATGTGCTGATGCCATGCAGGGAATCTGTTGGTATTTGTTTTTATTTTGAAATCGGAACCTGGAGGATTGTTTACTGTAGCAGCGGGAGAAATCTCGCGCGTGTCTGTTTGCTCGCTCTCCATTGCGCGGTGCTTATCAATCCATTCGTCAGAGCAGCGGTGGGTAGACAGGAATGACTGGAGTTCCGCTATCCCCATGGAGAGGGGGAATCGTCGGGTGACACGCCGAGTTCAGATAAATGCTTAAATAAAACGCAGTGCGGTGGCGCAGAGAAGCACCTGCAGAGCCGCTTATACCTCCACCACTGCAGCTTGGAGTAACATTTACCTGGAATTATGTTTGCACTCTCAGCAGATAAAGTCAATCAAGTATTTTCTGTGCAGGTGCAAGCTCTTATAAATAAGTAATTGTTAAAAAGACCAAAGAAACTTTTTATTTAATGATCTTGGAACAGGTAAGGTTGGAAATTCAAACCACCATGAAGGTCTATACCATTTATGAGCCACTGTTAAATTAGACAAGCATCTTCCAACTAGTTTGCCCTGTAAGACCAAATGAGCTGTTCAACTGTACAATCACCAACTCCAATGGTGAATTTTGACTATAGGATCCCCAAATCATATTGATTGTCATAATAGGCCAGTATGTACTATTTAACATACAAAGCCAGTTGAGAAATGACAGTATGGAATGAAAGAATAACATGCATTTCATAATTTGTTTGAGAAATCCAGGGGAGTTTGTCCTCAATTCATGGTATTTGCGTTGCCACAGACAGTTGTTTTCTGTTGAGTCTATTCCCTGACTAGAGAGGCTTTGGGTAATTGGCCTTTTCAGATTTCCTCTGCATAATTCAGAACATTCTCAGAGGAGAACACGTAAAGCTATTTACTTTTACTAATGACGAATGAACCTCCAGTATTCTCTCTTTCTCTCTCTCTCTCTCTCTCTCTCTCTCTCTCTCAACATAACCATAACCATACATTTTTTTCTTCTCTTGCCCTCAATCTCTCTGCACATGTCCTGTTATTGTGTGTTTGTGTGTTTTTGCAGGGGCCGTGTCCTTACCTTGATGACCAGGCAGGTGGACTAGCTTTTGGATTAGCTATTGTAGTTCTGGCCCTAAAAGCACAGTGAGCACCTGCACTGCTGCCCTACCACACAAAAGCAAGGTTACATTTATCGCACTTGTCCTCTATGAGGCACCTGTGTCTGCCCCTCTTCCTGTCTCCGGCTCCTCTTCCTCCTCACATTCCTCTCTCTTTTCTATTCCTCTCCCCACATGTTCTTTTCACCCTTTTCCTTTCTTCATTTGTCCTCCTTGGCTTCATACTTTTATTGACATCTCTCCTTCTCTCACTCACTCTCTCTCTCTTCACTTTTTGCAACTCATCAGAGTGTAGTTGCTGAGCAACAGCTCTTTATGACTCCTATTTGCCACGGTTCATGTTTCGTAGACACTGTTCTCCCTCAATTTTCTACGGTTTCTTAGGGCGGCTGAAAAAAAGACTTTGGATAGAACTAAGGTACAGTAGTTTCCAGAGGCTAATTAAGGAGTGCTTCCCGCCTCTTTCAGAACTCGAGTATTCAGCAGAAAAAAAAGAGAACGTCTTTGTGTATTGTTTATTTTTTTTTTTCACCCAGCTCGTAGACTTGTTTAGCCACATCTGTTGGACTTTATGGAAACAAACACCTTTGGCGATGTTCACTAGATGTGTTATGTTAGAGGGGACACACACATGCTTGTTAGATGATTTCTCAACATGTTGGGGTAGTATTTGGCTAGTGTTCACTAGATGTGTTATGTTAGAAAGGACACACACATGCTTGTTAGATGATTTTTCAACATGTTGGGGTAGTATTGGCCAATGTTCACTAGATGTGTTATGTTAGAGGGGACACACACATGCTTGTTAGATGATTTCTCAACATGTTGGGGAAGTGTTTGGCCAATGTTCACTAGATGTGTTATGTTAGAGGGGACACACACATGCTTGTTAGATGATTTCTCAACATGTTGGGGAAGTGTTTGGCCAATGTTCACTAGATGTGTTATGTTAGAGGGGACACACATGCTTGTTAGATGATTTCTCAACATGTTGGGGTAGTATTGGCCAATGTTCACTAGATGTGTTATGTTTGAGGGGACACACACATGCTTGTTAGATGATTTCTCAACATGTTGGGGAAGTGTTTGGCTAGTGTTCACTAGATGTGTTATGTTAGAGGGGACACACACATGCTTGTTAGATGATTTCTCAACATGTTGGGGAAGTGTTTGGCTAGTGTTCACTAGATGTGTTATGTTAGAGGGGACACACACATGCTTGTTAGATGATTTCTCAACATGTTGGGGAAGTGTTTGGCCAATGTTCACTAGATGTGTTATGTTAGAGGGGACACACACATGCTTGTTAGATGATTTCTCAACATGTTGGGGAAGTGTTTGGCCAATGTGAGACATTGCACACACACTCCTATTACAGTACCTACCCTCAGATAACATTTACATATCTTATGGGTACTGACTCGAAGATGTGCAGCATCTTTGCTTTATGTTGTTTCACATTTCATGTTATATAGTTAATCTGTTTGTTATAACAGGCATAGTTAAACTTGTGCCCTTGGGCTAGTGTATGTGTACAAATGCATTGTTTATTTATGTAAGTGTTTAAAAGAGCAGATGGGCACTGCCTCAGCCAGCAAACTTAACATACTCAGCTATCAGCTGTACTGCTATAGTGTTTGCTGGTTATACACTCTCTATTACTGCTTGACAATAAATGTTTATTGAATGTAATAATCAACATCTTTTGTTTATGTCAGATAGCCCTCTATAATAAGTAATTGCCCCATCTTTCCATTTTGTTTCACAATCTAGTAAAAAAACAATCACTGCACATAAATCCCTAACTGGTAACTGTTGCATGTAATAGCCTCACTATTTGATCTTCACAAATATTAACTCTGCTTACGGTCTGAGAAAGTTGGGTCTTAGTCCTGTGTTTGAGGATGAGGATGATGAGTGTCATCCTTCTGTAGATACATTTTTTGTGACCAATAAATGCCAAAATAACCAAAACATATACTCTAACCTTTTCTGAAAATAACCAACACATCAAGTTAAAGAAGAATTTATGTCTTTCTACATAGAAAAAAAATAACATTATGCAATGAGAAAATTGATGCTTGTTCTATTATTTTAAAATGCCAGAAATACAAAAGATCCTACTTCCAAGAAATTCTATGGCAATATACTGTATGTGTATTCATAGGTAGGAGGCAGCAGAAATTAA
>NC_055973.1:28060464-28077964 GCF_018492685.1 Alosa sapidissima
CATATTCACAAGTTGCTTGTGTAAGTAATGAAAAAGGTAAACAAGAACTAAACAAGACTTTCCTGGCATCCATCAACACTTTCTTTTAGTCAATCAAAGTTAATTTTGCATGGGGGAAAAAATCCTGAACAAATTTAACCATAGATGAGATCTGACTCTGGGGATCAGACAACCTTAGATGTCTCTAACAGCAGACATGGTCATAGACATAAGAATAACAGGCAGTATCAATCAGCACCATGGACAGCGACAGCTTAAGGGGATGATGGGGCAACTTTTTGAGCAACGTTACTGGGCAACCACATGACCAGTTCCATTTATTCTGATTGGATGATCATGACGATTTGCTTAATGATGATTAAAGTTCTCCAGAAAAGAAAGCGTTAAGTGATATCAATTGAGAACATGCCAGAACCACAACAATGAGGAACACTGTCCAGCAACATTGCTGAAAAAAGTTGCCCAATGCATTATCAGCTTTAAATGCCACACTTTCCACAAGGCGGCATCACGTGGTCATAACAGACACGCCCCTTTGCTCGCTCTGCAGGCCCTCATCTGTATTCCTGCGGAGTAGAGACAGAGGAGATAATGACACGTGGTCTGCCAACCCATGCTGCCACCGGACCCCTGTGACCTAACAGGATTTCTTTATCGGCTTACACCATGCATTTATACTGTATCAGCCAATCACAACTTCAGACCATTACGAACATAAGAACTGTGCCTTTTGTAGCCTGTTATCCGCGTGGCATTTGCTGCAAATATGTCAGCATGGCTATGGCCAGAGAGAAAAAGAAAATGGGGATAAAATAAACAAGCAAGCAAATAAGCCAATGTAGGCTAATAGGATAATGAACTCGTTGAGGATGAGGACTTGTGATGCCCGGCTCCCTCCTTGCCCTGATATCACCAGTATTCCACCACCTTTGCTGGAGCCATTTGTGCGAAAGAGCAGTGAGCATCTTTAATCGCTAATTGAGGTGGTGGTAGATGCTTAACCATCCAGAAAATCGCTGGTTTCCAGAGAATTAATAATTTATCAAATCAATGTCGAAAACCTATTTCTGTGGAGTGCCACTGAGCAACCTTTCTTCATTTCCCCCAGCACCATTCATGGATCTAAAGCCACATGGTGTTACTCTGCTTTTCACCATCCAGAGCCAGACTCCTGGGAAAGAGAGGCAGGTTTATACTGTACCGAAGCTGCTGTAGTCTTGTGTGGATGGAAGGTGGAGTGTGAAAGCGCTTGAGCCTTAGGCAAACGGTGACAAAGAAACTGTGTATGAGCTCCAGTGACCGCAACAACTGCTGAGTGCCCTGAAGCCGGGTCCGCTGATTTGGACAGTCACAGGTGCTGCAGAAATGTGACCATTTTACACTGTGGACTGGACGCTGACACAGCCTGCATTTAAACACCTCAGAACATACTGTGTAATTTCCGTCACATCGTTCCCTTGTACTTTATGGGACGGGAGTGTTGCCAGATGATAGCTAAACCGCCTAGTCCCCAGCTCTACAAGTATCACTTTGAATAGGACACCACTGAACTCCAATCTAAGCAGACAGACTAGCTGTTTAAATCGAAGTCGACCTGATTGTCATTGTCACACCCATTCTCTCTCTTTCAAGGCTCGCTCCGGTGTGTACTTCACTCCATCTCATATTTTATGAATGCCTGTCTGCCCTTTGATGTCTGCATCGTTAAGGCGAATGGTAGTGCACTGTTCTGTGCACCGCAGTGGACAACACCTGTCCAAAGCACATCTCAGCGCACACACCGTGACGCTTTTTGCCGCAACGTGGATGTTACTGGCCCCTTATGGGGTGGGGTGGGGGGGGGGGGGGCGGCCGATTGAACAGCACGCGTCTCTTTGAAGTGCGCCGGGGGCCTTTGTTACCGGGCCCTGGCGGAGGCCCTGTTGACAGTCTCTTGGGTTTGATGAGGAAAACCTTGGATTTTGCCCCAGGGCTTTTTCAGCATCGTTTCACCAAAGCCTCTGATCACCCAGCATTCTGATTTGATTACCCCCACCCTCCCCCTTACCCATTCTCTCTTGTCCTTGAAGTTTTGGGGCCCTGAGTAGTTTTGAAAGACAAACAGGAGATGGGATCCTACCTCTTTGGGCCGTTGTGCAGACAGAGACTACTGAAGGGGAATGTCAATATCTTATTTATTGTCTGTTTGAACAGAAGCGCAGCACACACCTGGCTCAGCGGCTTGGAAGCAGAATATAAACAAGGTGGGAGTGTGCGGCCAAGCTGCCCAGAAAGGACAGGAAAAGCACGAGAGCCTTGACACATGCCAGTGATGGAGCAGACTAACATACAGTGGACTGTGCCCTAAGGAAGATAAAGGGCTGTGCTAATGATTACTATGTGCTGGTCATTGAAGGATAATGGTGGTGCTAGCAATGCAGTGGTCAGACTACATATCGACCCCTCCCTCCCTATACTTTGCCCTCTCATTTATTGGTAGTCTGTCCATGTTGGAAAGCAATGGGGGAATGAATAAAGGAAAGTGTAGAAGGCATGTGTGTGTGTGTGTGTGTGTGTGTGTGTGTATGTGTAAGGTGTGTGTGTGTGAGAGAGTCGTGTGTGTTTGTGTGAGAGAGTATGTGTGTGTGTGTGTGTGTGTGTGTGTGTGAAGTATAACAGGTGCTCCTCTGTCATGGCCCACAAAATTAAAGAAATTGACCTGAAGAGTGCTCACCTTGGACCTCACAGATTTAAAACCGCTATTTGGAACAGTGTGATATAACGGAGAGAGAGAGAGAAAGAGAGAGAGAGAGAGACATAAACACAAACCCTTACACACTCATATATTCTATCTGCAGCAGAGAGTGATCCCATGTGGAGGAAGGTCATTACTGCTTGACCATTCCTCATTTTGGTCACAAGGTCATCAGATAGTTTATGAAACCCCACGGTGTGCTCAGCTATGTGAACATGCACCATCTTAGGCATCTTAGGCTTTTCCGTTTGACTAAACACTCTTATTTATTATATGGAAAATGCCACATGTGAAGGACCTCAGAAGATCAATAGGGTTTGCCATCTCTCAAGGCGTCGAAACTGGGAAATAGTTTTGATCGCTAGTAGTATTCATGTCACACTGGACACATACTGTACGGAATGCAAGTACATCATAATTAAATGCAAATGCAAAAGAAGATTATTAAAAAAAAGGGTCAAAATGCTGCAGGGGAGGAAAGTTATGCCAACTTTTTGTGGTTCAGGTGGTATTAGTATACATGAGCATGGCCCGCATGACATGACATATTATGTTTTGGGACATTTAACAAGATATTGCCCCCCCCACCCTTCCCTCATTTGCAAGATTCATATTCCAGGGCCTGTCCTGCCTTGCAGCACTAGAGTCAACAACCTTGAGTCTGCTCCCCTGGGCCTTATTTGTTGCAAGGTTCTCTGTCCGTGCCTGGATGAGGTAGTCCTTTAACCGTGTCCAGGGCGAAGCGACCAGGGCTGTGGCCCGAGCCTGGACCCTGCCTTGCGGAGGCGTCCAGCGGGCATCAATCTCAGGCTGTTTAATTGAGAGCCTAATCTACTGGGTCACAGAGCCCGTCCTTGAACGAATGGCGTGGACCTGTAATAACCCCCTTTATTAAAGACTCCCACAGAAGAGATGCAACTCCTCTGATACTATTTGTCTTACATTAGGGTGTGTGTGTGTGTGTGTGTGGCTGCTGTGCCACTTGTCTCTTTGGGGACATGAATGGCGTTTCCTATTAAAGTCTCTAGTGGGCAATACAAGAAAATTGCTCCTGTGTTTGGGATCTGGTGATTGGGTTTGTCAACATGTGTGTTTGGTGCATGTATGTGTGTCAGCATTTGTGTTTTACATTGTGCATACCTGTACGCGTATGTGTTGTTGATGTGTGTTTCTGTTTGTCTGTGTGTGTGTGTGTGTGAGTGTGTGTGTGTGTGAGTGTGTGTGTGTGTGTGTGTGTGTGTGTATGTGTGTGTGTGTGTGTGTGTTTGTGTGTGTGTGTGTGTTTGCTTTTTGTTGTTCTGAGGGGCTTCTGTGTCCCTGTGCTTCTCTCCTCTGGGACATTAATAGCATTTTCTATTAAAGACTCTAGAGGGCTAAACGAGCAATTGCTTCTATGGATCATGTCGAGTGTGTGTGTTTGTGTGTGTGTGTGTGTGAGAGAGAGTGTTTGTGTGTGTGTGTGTGTGTGTGTGTGTGTGTGTGAGACTGCTCTTGTGTTCTTATGATTACAGAAGTGTGTTCAGCACCCTGCCTAGTGATCTTTGCTGGTTCTAATTTGGGAAGGGTGTCATGCGCCTCCTACCACAAGGGTCACTGCAAGCCCTTTTTTACATAGCCATTATTCATCACTTGCATATTAAATCCAATTGCCCATAACTAATAGGCACATACTGCAAATGTAAATCAGCTCTAAAAGCAGTGTAAAAATAGTCAAGATTTCCTTTTGGATTTGGACTATGACTCTCAACTTATAATGAGTTTCCAGTACTTTCACATATGTTTTCCTCCTGTAAAACCCATTTTGGTTGTTTGATTGTCTGACAAAATTCTTTTGGATTTCAATGCTAAGTCCTTTATCCGCATAGGACACAGTTCTGTGTGATCATCAGAATGATGTCTTTGTTTTATGTTGTTTTCGTTTTTCAAGGCCTTACTTTGCGTCTATTCTTCGCTTAAATGTTTAGCTGTTTAATCTCACCTTTTTCAGCCGTTCTGTTTGGTTTCCTAAAAAGCGCTGGGAAGAATGTAAACGTGACATGTGTGTATGTGTGTGTGTGTGTATGTGTGTGGTCATGAGTGTGTGGGGCTTTGTTCTAGTTCATTTGTTCTTACTCACAGCATTCCTTCGCTGGACATCAAGGTTTTTAATTACGCCACTACATCAATGGCCAGCCCGGGGTAATTACTGACATGGATGGAGAGCGCATACATCGACAGCGTGCTTTTGTCACAATTTATCTGGCGGAACAGATGAGACTTCAAGTCGCTCCCTAATTTACACCGCACTTCTCAACAGCGGGCGCCGAGACGGTGAGTGTAGGCTGCCTAGGGGATGGAAGACTGGCTCTCACTGAACTTGCGGTCAGTTAGTCAACATGCAACGCAAAGGTGCACACATTGAACCACAAATCAGCATCTGCATTGTTTTGTGTAGCTGCTCCAAGGTCGAGTGAGAAGTGCAATTAGTCGCCACTGAGACGCAATGCCCCAGTGACTGCCCATCTGAGATACATAGGAATTAAAATTGTCAACCTCCTAAAATAGTGATGTCATTTTTTTCTGTTTTTTTCAGAAAACACATACAAGTTAACCAAAAATTGAATGATGATGATTTAGCCAAAACAAAAAAAAAGTCAAAAAATGACTCATGCCATTATATTAGGAAGGTGACAAAATGCTTTTCTGTGTGTATCTCTGAAAAATAACAGCATGTCCTCGTTGAAAAGCATGTTCTAAGTTGTCTGTTCAAAGAGCTTACCAGAAAAGCTACCTACTTCCTTTGTCCGTTGAAATAAATAAAATAAAAACTCTCTTGGGCAGTACTTAAATGCTTTTCTTTGGTCATTGTAAACCAATTAAGGTCATTTAATCATCTATTTGAAGCAGTGGACAAAGCATAGTGAAGCCACAGTGATGTTTCTTTTAAAAGGTAATAAAATTAACATGAATTAATACATTTCATAAAGATGTTCATAGGCCCTGGCCACACTGCAGTGCAAAACACCAACAGACATGGTGACTGGACATTAAATTCAAAAGCTTAACTAGACCTACAGAATATGGGTGCAGTTTGATGACACAAACCTATTGGTGTATCCAAATGTATATTGGATGAATATATCACTTAGAATGGGCTGCGAAAGTCAGTGCGATCTAGCCTGGTCCATCACATTGATCAGGGGTTCCTAACGTTACTTCTTACTTCGCCTAAACTTTACAAACTGACAATAAAGAGAATGGGAAGTCAGGAAGCAATGTATGTAGGCCTACCTTTGCTGTACATAAACTTACACAATCTTCCAACTACAATTTTTGATGTTTGCTGCTACCGTTTACCACAGCCACTTTTGATATCAGAATGATAGTGTCATCCCCTCTCCTCACTGATTGACCCGTCCTCTCTGGTATCTGATGGAAACATTAACGAATTATGCTGCTCCAGTCTAGTATCTCTAATAGTGTGATCATTGGGTGTGATTGCATTTGTGTTATTAAAAGTAAGAGACCTAAAAAATCCATCACAGATCTTTGATCTTTCCAGACGTATTAGAGGACTACAGCATATTGGAAACTATCTAGTCTTTATGTATGTATGTATGTATATATAAATATATATATATATATATATATATACATACATACACAAATATATATATATATATATATATATATATATATATATATATATTTAAAGAGGAGTGCCATGTTACTCATTCAGACTGCTTACACAATGCACAGTCAAGTTGTTTCTAGATACACAATTGTTAATGTCTAAATGATAATACTAACAACAATATTCCTGTCATGTGTACTTTTGGGGAGGAGGGTTTCTTAACATCTTCCTCCAATTTGCCCACTTGTGTGTCTGAGCTTGTGCTCATCAGGACAAACAGGGGAAGAGGAGTTCTTCCTCACATCATCCACGACCGGTCAGCTAAGTCTGACACAGTGTGAGAGATGGGCATCCTGGGAGCGACGGGTCAACTTTTCAAGTGGGCTGGACTCAACCTGATCAGAGGAGACCACGCGGACTATGGTCAGCTCCACTTTCCCAGCATCATTGGGAATGCTCACCACAGGCTCAGAGTTGGACCTCTTAGACACAGAAGCTGTGCCTGCGAACAGAATAGATTATAGAACACACTGTGCTATGGCAGTCTACTGTGTCTGTACGGAACGGTAAACTTTGTGAGCACTATGAGGTGTGAGCTTTTTCACTAGTTTGCTTACCCTTCTGATAACTACCACGGCATTTGAGTCCATCCTGAGCCTGACTGACCACCACATTAGTTAAGGCCTTCAAAGTTTCCAATCCACTGCCCTGCAGGCTGGACACGGACCATAAAGAGGAGTCTAGAGGACCACTGTCCAATGGCGTACTTCCATGTCCGTATATCCACTCATACACCTCCTCCAGTTCCCCATGAAATTGGAGAGCACATAAGACAGAAAGATACTGTGCAGGCGTCGGTTGTGGGCTATTTTCTTAAAGAAGGTCTGGTTATTCCTTTGCTGTTTCTGGGTTTTCGCCTGATTTGGGCTCGCATTTTTCAAGACATAGCTCCCCCTGCAGCTTCGGTAGCAAGTGACTGCTACGCTAAACCCCCACTAGCTAGTGACCTAGCCATCAAGAAACCAAGCTTAACTCATACAGGGCTCACAATAAAACGGTCGAGCAAACACATTGTTCAAGAGATCAAACCACATTACAAAAACGAAGTTCACCCAAGAGTAGGCTACTTACAATTTCAACAGCAACAAAGCCAAGTCGGAGTCCGTTTTGCAGTCTTCTTAGAAACTACAGTCTGATTACATTTTCGAGGCACGATTGGATACTTCCGCTGAGTCACATCCAGATGTGTTCGGACCGCGACCAGAAAATTGCATATTCGTTTTTTCCGAATACCAAACGATCCAAAAAGTGTTGTAGAACCATCAGAACGACTCTCAACCTGCATTCATTTTTGCTAAAATTGTTGTGTTGGGCTTTTTTTAACAATAGGTTTGGTTTGGAGGTCAGGGATAGATGAGATTCTCCCCAAATGGGTGTCGAGGAGCATCTGATAGACGCGGCAGCTCAGGAGCCTGGGGAAAATGTAAGTCCCCCCCTGCTGGACTGCCACAAAGACTTCGCCAAAGCATGGCAGGGGCACAGAATGGGACAGGTCTGCATGGCAGGGGCACAGAGTGGGACAGGTCTGAACCCTCACTGTCCTCCACCTGGCTATGTTCAGAAGGTGACAGAAGGTTCAGAGTTTCTTGAATTTCCCCTTGGGGATCAATAAAGTATCTATCTATCTATCTATCTATCTATCTATCTATCTATCTATCGAGAGACAATAGTGGCAAAAACGCTGTCGGCAGTGATGGCCGCCTTCTCAGCCAAACTTTCAGAGAGGAGAAGGAGGCTCCTGTCATCCATGTCGGTCTCAGCGGGGCCTCTCCAGCCTCAGTGGGCCTCTCCTGGTCCGTGTGGCCCTGGAGCTCCGCACGGAGAACGCGCTGGACGGGGGAGGGGCTTCCTGAAAGAAGCAGCCTTTCTCATCATGGACTGTGCTCCGCTCACAGCATATGACACAATCTTGCCAGTGGTATTCAGTAACTCTGTGTCCATTTTCCCCGTGGGGATCACCTCTGACAGACTGCACTCTTGTGGTTGAACCATGGGCAGTTTCCTACTGAAAGGTTTCACATATGTGGGGACGTTGGCCTTGGGACAGGTGGCATTCCTTTTAAACTGGACCACAGCTTCATATTTAGTAATGGCCGGCAGAATCACCTCTTTGGTGGCAGCCAACACCCAGCCTCTGATCCTGTCACATGTATGGCTCAGCTCCACCATGGTGAGGTGCTGAAGAAAGACAGGTGAAGTGTATTAGCTCTGAAGTAGAGCAATAATATTTTACAGATGAATTGCACACTCTATTTTGGTACAATTCATTTCTTACCTTCATCTTCAGCAAGTCTCCAAGGGTCTCTCTATGCCTGTAAAGAGAACAAATTAGTATTATGTCAGGGTAAACAGCCTTTCAATGACACAACTAATACAGTACACACTCATCATTAACTCACATATAAGAGAGTTGATCCAGGAGTAAGAGTGACTCAGCTGGTGAGGAACCCAAGCAGGACCAAGGGGGGGGGAGCTGCCGTGACGCATCACCAGCCCCGGCATGACCCTTTGTGTGAACAAAGACATTGGACTGAGTGTTAGCATCAAGAGAAAGCCCTACACATCTGTTTTGGTTTCATTCCCACATCCCATTCATATGTCTTGGGATACAGATGTATGAGGCTACTCACTCTTTTGGATCTGCAGATGAGATGAGCATATCTTCGCACGGGAATTGGTGGATTGAAGCTTCAGACTCTAATGTAAAGTGACAATTTAAGTGAATTTGGTTTTACATAAAGTATGCATATCTGTTGTTCTGTAATTGGCATAGCCTAGGCTATTTGCATTAGCTTGCTAAAAATATAATTTATATATTTTTTAGTTATAAATAATAACAACAATAATAATAATAATAATTATAATAATGTAATAATACATTTTATTTGTTACATACTGTAGCGCCTTTCAAAGCACCCAAGGTCACTTTACAGAGTAAACACAGTAAAAAATAATAATAATCAGCACACACAAGACATTTACACATAAGATTTCTATAGCCTTTCTATAGCTTTTCTATGGCTTCATGTTTCATAGTTTAAAAAGATGGCCAGAGACGTTAATGATGTTCTAAAGAATTTGACTAGACCTAAGCTACATCAGACAGATCCTGGTTTTGATCTAGAATTTGTCTGATGACAACATTCATACCCACCTCATGCTGATTAATGGTACTTAAAGCTGCAGTTGGCAAGTCTGACAGATTGAGGGGACTTAGTCAAAATTTTGAATGTTTACAACTCTCATGCCCCTCCCCCACTCCCACCGAGCACCCTCTCATCGAGTTTGTGCTCGTCAGTGCGCACCGGACTGCACCAGACTGTGATTGACAGTCAGATCTCACACAGCCCTGTTCTGATTGGACCAGAAGAACCGGGAGCTGTGGATTTTTGCAAAACAAATAACAGGCTCTAGGTGGCGGTAGAAGTGCGGATTTTTTTCTAAAACCGGCTGATTTATGTTGTTCTGTCGGAGCATAGTGTCGGTTTCAGTGAATATGATCAAAAAAATCTTGCCAACTGCAGCTTTAATGTAGGCCTAAACAAACAAATGAACAAACAAGGACAAATTTATATGAACGGCTTTTGATAACCCAAAATCGGTAGCCTAAACCTAATTTGCTCAAGTTGCTGCCGAACATGGTCATTTTGTGGAGGACGAAAATAAGCACTCTGGTTATCAATCAACCAGCAGCAGATAATCTCTTTATAATTGCATCTATCCTTTTGGCTATTTCAGCAATCTAGCAAGAAATACATGCGTTATAGTCCACACTGTAGCTTATTGCCAGGTTCGACTTTTATTTTCATGATTAAAAAATGGAGAGATGGATTAACGGTTAGACTAACTTCTAACTCGAGTTGTAGTTTTTTCATGACCAACGTTTAATGAAGTGTCAATTACCATTGAGTGGAAGTGTGATGTGACCCCTTCAAATTCTTAGATTTGTATTTCTTTTTTCCCGAACAATATGGATGCTCACAAATCCCCCAATACATTTGTTTGTACATATATCATACGTTATTATGTCAAAATCATACAGCTCCACAGTGCAGCTTGAAGACCTCTTCACTGACTTTTCTTCTTTGCCCCTGCGATATTTCAGTTGTTGAGGTCTCACAGGTGATCCATCAATGTTGTGTGTGTGGCTGCATGAGAGTTCAAGGAGTAGCTTTGACATGCTAAAAGGAGAGAATTGGGTTTCAGTCACAGTCAACCCACTTTAGGCGTCACTTACTGCCTCCCAGCACGTTTTCCAGATCTCATGGATGAGTAACGTTACACAGAGGCGGGTGCACAGTTTGAACAAGTGTGGCAGAGAATGACACAAAGCACACAGCATTTAAACAACCCAGATTACATAGTGGTGAATGAACAACATGTCTTCTTTCAGTGAGAATGCAGATAAGCAGATATGAAAATAATCCCACTCTGCTCTAGACATCAGAGATCTACCTTGCTGATATGACAGGTTCCTATATTTGAAGATAAACAAAAGTAATCAATTTTAGAGTTAACAGAAATTTATTTAAAGACTTGCAGATGTTGTCAGTGATTACAGTTTGTTCGACAGTTTGAAGATGATCCTGAAGATTCTCTACGCTATTGAAGACATGGCGAAGAAAGAAAAAAAGAAAACAAGCATTCGGTGTAAAAGAAAGTATTCAAGCTAGGATAGCATCCATTGACCACTGCCAATCAAAACTCCTGAGACAATGGTGATGCCAGAGCTCCACCAGTCAATACGCCGCTTTCAGGGAGGCACAAACACACAATGCACACATGCAATTTTGGGTGTTGTTTTAGAATCCAGTTTTTAATATTTAAATGACCATAAAAAGCACATTAAAACATTTTCTCATTTTAGTTACAAAAAAATGGGTCACTGAAAAGGGCTTATCAATGCATTCACAGAAGGATTGGAACAGAAGAGGCCTAACAGATACGTATTTCTTTTTTTCTCATTAAAAAAATCCCCACCCAAAATATATAAACTTAATTGTGTAACCAAGGTATATACAGGGCATACCATCCTGGCATCTTAATGGTTATCAAGAAAGTTTGAGGTATACGACCAAAACAACAGAGCAAAAGATGAAGTGGAAAAAAATCTGACAAAAAAAAAAAAAACCTAAAAAAAAAAAAAACCTTTAAAACAAAAATCAAATAATAAACTTAAATAAGTGAAAATGAATGGCATTATTGCTTAAAACAAGCACAGGAAACAACATTAGTGAAGCATGTTGTTTGGCATGTGCTGGTGAGAGTCTTCCAGTCATGCTTGCTGTGGTCTCATTGGCCAAACCACGTGTGACCCAGAGCTTGTGGGTGGTCAATATATACAAAGGGCATATGTTATAATTAGAAATAGGGAATTGTTTGAATGCTCACTTTTATTGGCTTCATAATAGGTACACAGTATTCATCAACAAAATATCATAATTATTTAATTTCTTTATTTCTTTTACTTATTTAAGTTATAAATGCTGTTGCCATGGTTGTATTTTCTCTTCCTGTTCACGTTGAAATTAAGAGCCTGATGCGATTCTGATAGACATGCAAGTTTTGAAAGTGGATTCAGAAATAACAGTAATGTACAAAATAATAATTACAGTTTTATCAAAATACACCTTCTTCTTTCTCTTAGCACCTCATAACATATATATTTTTTTATGTTCTGATCAAGCACCACTGTTTTTGTTCTTTTTTTTTTTGTTCTTTTTCTTTTTTTTGAACAGCACCAGAAGAATGTAGGCCACAGAGGCCCCTCCTCTCTGACCTTTTGACCTCCAATGGGTAGTTCCCACTCACCACTCTCAGCCACGCCTTCAGATGTCCTTCACCTTTGCTCCATAAACAGGCTTAAGTCATGTGATTCTAAGCCCTACAAGGGCAACAAGTATTTTCCTGGATAATACATACACATATGGCAAGACATGTTCGCTACACCATTTCTTTTTTCTTTATTCAAAAATTTGCATGTGGCATGAAGTGGGTGGGGGTTGGTTGTTGGTGGTGGTGTTGGTGGTGATGACGATGGTGGTGATGGTGGTACCAAAAAGAGTCTTAACTCTTGAGTGCTGACCCGTCCTTCCCTGCCAAATTTGTTGTTCCTTTCTTTGGACTTTAGCCAAGGAAGCAGACAGGTCCCACTTCGAATCCAAACTTCTGACTGGGATCCCCAAAGTCATTCAACATCACGTCGATGATTGGCACTTGATCAATTTTTGGAGTATTAATCTCCATCACAGTCTTTCCATAGCCCTTCCTCTCCTGCAGATGAGAGAAAATGAGAAGCAGAGAGAGAAAGAGAGAGAAAAAGAGAAAGAAAGATAGTTGAAAATATATCAAGAAACAAGAAAAGTTCCATCTGTGTATTTGAACTCTGGTGAACTGTTTCTGTTTGCTTGAGCAGGTGTCTGAAACAAGCCTAAGCATACTTTTCATAATATTCCCCTCCATTAAAATGACACTGCCCTTTATATCAATGAAACCCATCAACACTAATAAAAAAATCAAAGCAAGGCAGCCTCTGAAGGCAAAAACACACATCATGCCCAGCGTGTGCCGACTAATGAAGCACACTGTTTATAATCACACAACCATCACTGCACACCTGGCCCTTTCTGTCTGGGGCGCAGTGTATGTGTGTGTGTGTGTGTGTGTGTATATATATATGTGTGTGTGTGTGTGTGTGTATATGTGTCTGTGTGTGTGTGTGTGTATATGTGTCTTTGTGTGTATATATATGTGTGTGTGTGTATATATATGTGTGTGTGTGTACATGTGCGTGTGTGTGTGTGTGTGTGTGTACAGTATGTGTGTGCATGCATGTGTGTTCATACCGCGCATCCGTCGCTGAGGGCCTGGATGTATGGGTTGTTGTCGTAGGACATCTCCTCATCGTTGGAACCCAGGAAGCGCAGCGCTTTGTCATAGCTGTCGGTGGTGGCGTCGTGCCAGGCCACCGACTGGTGGCAGCTGTAGGTGAAGTTTTGCCTGGCCGAGGCCGTCAGTAGTTTGAGGAACGTCATCTGCACCTGGTTTATCGCACTGCCCTCAGCGTCCACGTACGATAGCTGCAGTTTTGAGGGAGATGGAGAAAGGGAGAGGAGGAGAAGTAGAGAGAGGAGATGGAGAGAGAGAGAGGGAGGGAGGGAGGGAGGGAGCAAGGGAGGGAGGGAGAAATAAAAAAAAAAGACAGCCTCTTAGACAGGAGAATAGCACATGGTCTTGTTTTATTTAAGGACACCGGATCACACCACTATTAGGCTAGGGAGAAACACCATCTGAATACAAAATGTCTGCTAAAATACATATCCTCCATCATCCTCTGGCTATTTGAAAGCTAAATGGGACACGTGTGGTGTGTGGTGTCTGTCCTCCTGAGAGCACTTTGGAGGGTCCTGCTGACCTCGGGTCAGTGTGTGCGAGCCTCTACCCGAGTGCGTGCTTGCCGTTAATGGCTATTTGTGTCTGGGTCGTCTGTGGGAGAGCTGCAGTGAGACAAATTGGAGACGCCTCCCACTGCCTGGCACGGCCTTGCAGCGCCACTCTCGGCTCTCGATTTTGAGACGGACAGGCTGTCATTAAAGCAACACGATGGAAGAGTTGATATTTATGCCCCTCGGCATCAATATACAATGCCATTTAGCGCTAAGATGGTACCCAGTTCGTCAAATAAATGACTATATGGGTCATGATCCTGCCCGATCAACAATGCTACATAGTGCAATATCAAGCGTTCCCGGGTGTGCATTGGCAATGTCAGAGATTCTCTGTATCCTAAGTCAGTGTCATCAGAATGAGTTTGAAGGCGTTATTTCAAGGTAAAAGAACACTGTGTTGCTTTAAGCAGGCGATGCGGTGACACAGAGGAGAGACAGATGGGGGGAGAGAAGGCTGTGGCACTTACGATTTTACCACGCTTGAATTCGCTGTACCAGGATCCAGGCACCTCCTTGGGCCAGGAAGATATCCTAACCTGTAGGCATCATGGAGGGCAGAGAGAAGAAGATTAGATCGTCTATACCACAGGTTTTGGGCAGAGCTGAATTACAGTCAATTCAGCTCAATACTGTGGTCCGAGAATCTATGTTAAACCAGCTGTTGTATTCACCATACAAAACAATGGTATGATTTTTTAATGACATTATTTTGCAGAAGTCAGCTACACATTTATCTGGAACATTTTCATTTAACATTTGAAACTTTGAATAGACATAGATGTATTCCATGCAGATTTATTTAATTTAAGATTGAAATCGCCCGGCAGATGCAACCCCACACATTCACTCCCTGTGGGGGGTGTTGGAAATGGCACTCACTCCGTTCGACTTCTTATCTGGGTAGATGCAGGTCTCGCCTCCCGCCGTGAAGTTACAGTACACTTTGAAGGAGTCTCCGGAGCAACCCTGGTTTGGATCGATCCAGTACTCGCCTGAGGAGAATACCCATAAAACAAACTTAATAAACTGATCTGGGATCTGATAATGGAAACGGGGATCAACGTTCAAGACAGGGATTTATGTAACGACAGAAGTCAGGAGGTCTCTTCTCAGTGCATTATCATCTAACAAACATCTATCTTGCTGGTTTGTTCACAAACAACAGCACTAATGTTAACACTCGTAGGATAGTTTTTCTTTTTTAAAAGGTCAATGCGAGAAATGACATTTAGTAGGCTTCCGATTTGGCGTGGAGGTTTTTTCGCTCTGCTGCCTGTGAATATTAATCATAGCAACTGTCAACATTATTCAAACTCAGCACACACAGCAAACACTGGGAGTCCCGTCCAAAAACGCTCTCTGCATAGCCGCTAGGCTAATTAGCTCTGGTTCATTTGGATAAGCGCTGACGAGGACAAGCTGGCCTGGACGCCAGCCCCCTCGCAATGCGCTTGGATAGGGGTGACGTTCTCACTCGCTCCCTCCCTTGCTTACCATCGGGGAACTCAGGGTGGCAGAGCTGCAGGTCCTTGCACGTCCTGGCCGGGTTGTTCTGTGTGCCCATGGGGTACTTCATGCGCTCGATGTCCTGCTTGAGGTTGTTGAGCGAGCCGAAGATGTCCTCCATGCCCTCGCCGTAGTCCATCATGGCCTCGTCGGCCTGGTAGTCGGCGGAGCGCTTGCTCTTCTTGGGCATGCGGATGGGCAGGGGCTGGATCACCTCACCAGGGGGACCCTGCAGAGCAGCAAGGGAGACACGAAGGGGGGGGGGGGGGTTGGGGGGAGGGGTGAGAGGGGAGCTCACAAGAAATCGAATGTACATTTTCTTTTTCTTTATTGGGAGAGTTGCAAAGTATCGGGTAAACATATCGGGTCTTGGTTACTGGGAGACAGCAATATCCCATTTTGTTTACCTGCATTTAAAATGTCAGCATAAAATATGGTTCAGATTTATGAAATGTGAGAACAGCTAATGATTGAATGATTGCAGTACTCACAGGAGGTCCAGGAGGTCCAATTGTACCAGTATCTCCCTTCTGACCAGCGGGGCCCTAAAGGATAACAGCAATGTGGTTAGATGTAAAACTGTGCTATAATGAATGTATTGAATTGCATTGCACTGACAGATATACTGGTGTTGATGTTATGAAGAGAATCCTTCCAAAATACACCCTCCTCCCCTTGAAGTGCCCCCTCTAAACATCATCATGTTAAACCAGAAGATCATTTGTACTCACAGAAGAACCCTTGGAACCCTTGGGACCTTGTGGACCCTGCAGAAGAGACACACATAATACAGTTTCATCAATATAACCAACATACTGTACTGTACATCAATATAACATACATGCATATTGTTTCGGGAGACTTACAGGCAGACCAGGAGGACCAGGAGGACCCAGAGGACCAGCACCACCACCGATACCCTGTGGAGAAACACATTAGACAGATCACATTAGATCAGCTGACCAGCAGCAGTAGCAGCAGCAGCCCCTCTCTCAGGTCGGCCGTCTCTCGGCTCCCATCAGGAGGTGCAGCTAAGCGGAGACAGGGAGAGCACATCACTCCCACAGCAGGGTGTCCTGCTACTGCCATGCCTCCAGTGTGCAGGGGGTGGATGAGACATGGGCCTTTTCTCCAGACCTCCAGTGTGCAGGGGGTGGATGAGACATGGGCCTTTTCTCCATGCCTCCAGTGTGCAGGGGGTGGATGAGACATGGGCCTTTTCTCCAGACCTCCAGTGTGCAGGGGGTGGATGAGACATGGGCCTTTTCTCCAGGCCTCCAGTGTGCAGGGGGTGGATGAGACATGGGCCTTTTCTCCAGGCCTCCAGTGTGCAGGGGGTGGATGAGACATGGGCCTTTTCTCCAGGCGGTGCTGCATAGTGCTCATTCTGTGGGCTGGGCAGGGTTGGCGTAATGGGGTATACTAGGGAAGCGTAAGACAATTGGATTCTCTGGCAGGAGCTGGCACACACTGCAGCCTGCCATTGGCTAACTGTTGCAGAAGTGTGTGTGTGTGTGTGTGTATATGTGTGTGTTGGGGGGGGGGGGGGGGCATGGGGAGGAATTGTTGATGATGTTTATGGACATACACACTAAGACACACACACACACACACACACACACACACACACACACACACACACACACACACACACACACACACACACACACACACATGTACAACATACAAGCATTTATGCAACTGCTTTCAGGGGCTCAGTCAAACGATCTCTCTCACTTTATTTTCAATCTGCCTTCCTCTTCTGTCTCTCTCTCTCCATCACACATCACACACACATTCACACATACACCCACGGACACACACACACACACACACACACACACACAGACAGACACACACACACACACACACACACACACACACACACACACACACACACACACACACACAATGACATTTCATTAAGCATAATCTAAATGCATTTTTTCCTCCATTGCGGTTGCCTTGCTTCAAATCAGCGAGCAGAGGACCTCGGAGAGGCCACAGCCAGCTCTAATTGCATATTCACTCAATCTGTAATATTTGTTTAAAAATGGATGAGACCCCATTAATAGTGCCTCTTCATCCACGTCTAACCCTGAACCTCCCTTGGAGGGGTCCACATCGCCCCGCTTCTCC
>NC_055973.1:28082964-28102964 GCF_018492685.1 Alosa sapidissima
GTCACAAAGACTGTGTGGAGAAACTCTTAAATAACAAAATAGTTCTCAGGATGCTTTAAGGATGCAGACACTGCCTTGGGAGGGATGGAGAGAGCGTGGGGGGGGGGGGGGGGGGGTGATAGCGAGAGGGGGAGAGTGAGGGAGCTTTAACTTCATTTGATATGACTACTGGCAAAACGCTGACACAGCGAAAACACCTAGCATTTTACACAAAACAATGGCAGTGTGGCCATTACAAATTCAGAGGAGCAAATGGCCAGGGACCTGCAGAAATCAGACGGTGCTTTATTCTCCTGTTCTTTCTATTTTTTTCTCTCCTTGAAGTAAATACTGTTGCTGATGAAGAAGCACTTTCCCTGGAATAATCCCTTTGCCATTAGAAACTGCTCTATATCTGCTTGAACGCTGCATCGGGTCCCCAAAATAAATTGTTTTTTTTTTCTTCATGATTTGCTCCCTTCGTTCAGCACGAGCTCATAAATAGCAATCTGCTTTGAAGCTAATGTTTTCCATCACATTCAGTAGTGAGAGTGAGAAACCAACACCAGTTTAGTCTAACAGCACACAGAACACATATGAATAGCTCAGTATATTCATGACGTTGGCCACTCTGCCATTCTGCAGACCTGACTAAGTTTGATTGGGGAACTACTCCAGGCACAGCCATGCATTAAGTTTTAGAAATGTAACTGATTTAAAGCTTGCTTCATTTTAAAAAGTAAATAAACACAGCATGATATTTTTCATATTATAATGAAACTGGACTACAGATAAGAAATACATACACAATCCACTTTGTAATTTGTAGTAGGTGTATTGAAGAATGCAACAGAGCATTCATCTTGGAATTCCTATTCACTTGGGGAGAACACATTCATTTGGGAAATAGCTCTCTTTGCAGCGTATCCAGGCGCGCATCAAATAAGGACGGCCGCGCCAACAACAAAGAGAAACGCTATTGTTATTCATAAACCTCACCTCTGCCGAAGAGCCCTTTGGGCAGCTATCTCAAATCAAACAAACGACAACTTTCTCTCACCTCTCTCTGTCTCTATATATTTCTCTTTATCCCTCTCTCTCCTCCCACTCCTCTTTTTTCACACATTTCCATTTCTGTCACTCAGTCTGCACTGATCAATATGGTGTCAAGAGTGATATCTGTGTCTGACTCCGAGGGAGCCCCAGCGCCACAGGAACGGGGAAATGAGTTTTCAGGCAGAGAGCGACGCCTCTTCGTCAATTTAACGCCTTTTCAATTTCACACCTAAAAGAATAAATACCAGACATCAGTTTCTCAACAGGGCCTGCGAGATGTCTTCATTTCTGTTTTCTTTTTTTTCTTTTTTTGTGGCTCGATGACCAGCTGGATCTCAGATGAGAGCTACTTTCGCCTACTTAATGAGGGGGCTTAGGGTTTACGACTCCATGGATGGAATGGCTTTCTAGTATGGTCTGGTATGATAGATCCTGTCCCCTATGGTTTTCTCTGATGAGGATGGAAATGTTAAGTTTAGGTAGACAAGTGTGCATGTGTGTGCTTTGAAGCCTATGAGGCCTAGACACGATGCCTTCTTTTGACTACAGGGTATCATACATACTTTGTGTTATCCATACGCTTTCCATCTTGGGTGGTGGACAGTGATGATGTTTTAGAGGACGATGAAGATAACGATGATGCAAAATATACACTTACTCTCTTTCCGGGAGGTCCTGGTGGGCCAGATTCTCCAGAGGGGCCAGGGGGACCCTAAAGCGCAGAGGACACACAAAGACAGACAATGTGAGTGGACGGTGGAAGTTACCAGAAGACAAACAACAGGCCAACTAAACTAAACTCCATCTCCGCAAAACTTAAATGGAGGAGAGCTCGATCTTTGAAGCTTTATTTGTCATGACAGCGATTAATACATCATTTCCTTCACTGTTGCTTATGGAAAATTAGCTCTAGATGAAGAATCGGGCAAAATCAACAGAAGGAGCTGATTAAAAAGTCAAACTTGACTGGGCGGCATCAGAAACTCTGCTCTAAAGGCCTTTTACTGCCACTGCCGCTGCTGTGGCTTCTCTATGCTAGTCTCATCTCATTATCTAGGAGTTAATTGAAACCAATCAAAACAAATTTGGGCTTTGCATATTGCAAATGTTTGAAGAACGCCCAGAGACAGTACAGACAAAATGAGGGAACAGACAGAAATTTGCAAAGCTGCTCGGGTGTGTCATAAAAAAATCATCTACCGTTAATCAGTAAATAAAAGTCGGCAGTTTTCCCCTTCAAAGTTGGGGTTTTATTTAGAAAGCTAAACCACATTCGTGACACTTCAATTTAAATGGTGGATAGGAAGCAACTCAAGCCTCTCTATTACTTCCCCTCCTGCTCAATAAGCAGTGAGATAACACAACAAACACAGAAAGCTGAGAGTGCAAGGGACACACAACAGTTTTCCTTATCTCGATGCTTGCATGAAATGTAAAGTTAAAGAAGCTGTTCTTGGATAGTTATATTGTTAGTATTACATTTAGAATGTTTGATGATATAAACGTAATCTTTTTACTCTGTAAACAGTACAAATACAGTCCCTCCACTGTGTGGTAGATGAACATTCCCAGAGTCTGAAACAAATCAAATGAACCTGTGGGAATGTGAGTAGCTGCTCAGAATACTGCGTAGTAGTGCCTACTAAAAGCGTACATTAGTGGACCTTAAAAAGAAAGCACGGCAGCATTAGCAATGTTTGCGTTTGGGTTTGTGTGTACTCACAGCTTGACCGGGTTCTCCATCATCTCCCTTCTCTCCTGGTCCTCCATCCGTACCCTGAAAACCAGGAAAAAGAAATACTATGAGTTGAATGTGTATCTTAGCCTCACCGTATCCACAGCAGCTAGTTTAAACATGCTAAATGAGTGACGCAAGAGTCAGCACACATCTTTTGTACTTACAGCAACGCCAGGCTCACCAGGAGGACCGGGGTCTCCGGGGAAGCCAACAGGTCCCTAGCAACAAGCAAAGAAGAAGGTTTGCATATAAAACTTCATAACACCCAGCTCTTACAAGGAAACGTCTCAGTAGAAATGTTCTCTGAATAAATTCATGGTCGCTAAAAACTGGTGCGGAGAGCAAAAGCCCCAGTGCTGCAGTGAGCATTACCATAATAAAGGGGCCTTTCAGCATCCCATCTGACAGAGCCTTGGTGACTCCGTTAGAGCATGATGCTCACTGATGCTCTGCTGCTCCGATTTGTGTATGATTTATTACAGTGCATTGTTATTGTGCTTCAGCTACTACTGTACATGGAGCTATTGCCAGTACACTGTACCAATTAGCCTAGACCCTTTCAAGAGAGTTCCATTATCAGCATCATAGTTGGCCCCACAAGGCTTCTGTTTTAACATTCCATATGTTATCTTAATGCAGAGGAAGTAGATTGGGAACCAAATAGAACGTTCAAGCATTGTTTTTGTTTTTATTGTTGAAAGGGTCTATAGGTATGTGTAGCAAATAGCCAGTGCTGGTTCACTCACAGGGTTACCCTTGGGGCCATCATCTCCAGGGGGTCCCTTGGCGCCGGGAGGTCCAGCAGCACCTGGGGGTCCGGCCTCTCCCTTCTCTCCTCGCTCGCCTTTAGGACCCTGAGGGAGGCAAAGGAACGTGCATGCTCAGTCAGCAGAACTAAAAGGGTAATGGGCTGTTATGGCTTTTCCACCCAGCAGTCACAATAACTGATCCCAGGTCAGGTGGCAACAGTGTCCGATTGCGGTGACGTATGTTCGGGGAAGGGAGCGATAACGATAACGATAACTCCATACATGCTTCCTGACATCTCCTGAGTCAGGGGTCTGCTCTGCCGATGTTCTTTTCTTTACAGGCCCACTTCCAGTCAAGTCCACCCATCAGATTTTCTGATGAAACCGGCATTCTCTGTCTAGTATGATCTCTTAAAAATGACAGAGATGACTACTATTTACCTCACTGACACGATGCTTTAATTACTAATGGAAGGGTGCTCTGGAGATATCGAACCTGTCGACATTGATCAGCCCTGCCTTCGATCTGTTGTGTCTCCCTGAGAGCTTTGATGTTTGGGAGGCAGACAACTCGTCAATGTGAGATGACAGGCCACCACTAAGTCTCTAAAGTCCAGATAACAGGAACAACAAAGTGCCCACCCAAACATCTACAAATCTTAGTTAAGCAAGGGGATAGTGGACTGATTAGTGGTAGATTAGTAGCTCTCATATTCTCTTTTAAACTCTTTGGCCTGTGTAATCCTTTGCCTCTAACAAGCAGGAATTCGCCTTCTAAAGTATTCAAGTATTCTAAGTGGAGTCCTGTTGATTGCGTCGGTTGTCTTAGTGACACAACAGTCCATGGGGGTTGCCAGTAACGACCTTTGGAGGGTCTGGTAATTGATTTAATTTGGCTGCCATTTAAGGGCATCGGCAATTTGGAGGTGGCGTTAGGAGAGAGGGCTATGATGGGGCATCATCATGGGCAGATGGGAGAACTCAGGGAGAGAGAGGCTTTTAGCTGGATGTCTCAATCAATTTTTTACAAACACAGAAAAACACATGGCCAGACTCTCTCTCCCACGCACACATACACGTACACATGCACATACTGAGTGGGGAATATCATATATTAAAATAAATACTAACGACATACATACGTCAATCTCCCAGAACATGGAAATGTCTCACAAAGACACACACCGGAACACAGAGAATAGGTGCTGAAACACCCCCACACAAGCAGCAGATAGGGGAGAAGACACACACCGGAACACAGAGAATGGGTGCTGAAACACCCCCACACAAGCAGGGGGTAGGGTAGTAGGGGAGAAGACAAACTTACTCCAGTTCCAGGCTCTCCAGCAGGTCCAGGATTGCCAGCCTCTCCTTGCTCTCCCTGCCGAGCGTCACACACACACACACACACACACACACACAAACACACACACACGCACACACACAAACACACACGCACACACACACACAAACACACACAAACACACACGCACACACACACACACACACACACACAGCACAGGTTAGAACTGTCATTCCTGTCACACAGTCTGTAAAAACATTAGCCGGACTCAAATCATGATTAATGCGGCCATAAACATGGGCTTTATTAGCCTGTGTGTGCTTGCATACTGAGGTGAGCCCGTGACAGCGTTATGGCCTGACAGTTTTGCTATGCTGGCCGGTCTGGATGTGGTAGGGATGGCCTTCCATGTTTCATATTCTCAGGCCATTTTGCCAGCCAGGCGCTGCATTAAATATTGATAGCATTGGGACAGAGGCCAAACGGCCGTAAAAATGGACAGGGGGGGGGGGGGGGGTAGGTGTTGGAGCTGTTGTAAAAGGGACATTAATGGTGTCTGGGTACTAATTCAGACAAAATGGCTGGCTCCCCCAAAATGGAATGCGCCAGGAGAGGGGTGGGGGAGAGATTGGGGAGCTGAGTTGTTGTGAGTTGGTGCCCAACGAGGAGGCAGGGGCACAGGCTCTTACCTTTTCTCCCACAGGACCCATGCCACCAACACCGCCAGGAGGACCTTGGGCACCCTGCCAGTGAGGAAAACAAGGCAACGGTCAGGATATCACAAGTTATCACTTTTGTCTTATGAAAATCAGGTTTGTGTGCAAGACAAAATATACAGATGGAGGATTCACTTACATCAGCACCACTTGGACCTTGAGGACCTCTGGGACCAGGGGGTCCGGGAGGACCCTGTTTAGAGAGAGGGAGAGGAGGGAGGCGAGCATGTCAGAACGATCTCTACAGTAATGGTCTACAACTGCTTCCGAATGATGCATGCATTTTGCTTTGTTTCTCTCCAGCACAGCTGGGTCCTCCTAATGACACATGCGGGATCAGATGACTCACCATTGGACCCACGTCTCCGTTCTCTCCCTTCTCGCCTGGTGGTCCAGGAAGACCCTGAAAGGAAACAGAGAAAAAGCATTTACCGGCCGCTCTCCTGTCGTCAGAGTAATGTGCTGGAGTGGATGGAACTGAGTGTGGTCCCATTATAAAGTGTAGAGGGAATTAAAGGAGAGCGTTCATGGGTGATAAGTAAAAGGACGTCACAGAGTGAACAAACTGTACACACGCAGGCATCTGCAGCAGTCAAGCTATAATTCCACTAATAACTTTAGAAGATGCAGAGTCACATTAGAGAGATATCATTTACATATAAGGAGGCTGCAGCTTAAAACACTCTGGTTTTTGGTCTCTGCCCCCCCACACAGTGAGCTCCTTCCCTTCCAACAGAGCAGAACTATATAAAGATCCTCAATTTATGCAATAAATAAAATGAAGGAATAATAATAACGTGCCATGACGTAGATAGGTCATTAATGCATTAGTTTGAAAGGCACTGATTTACATCCTGTCCATGGGCACAGTATGGCTCTCAGAAGATGCACAGGGTGGGTTCAACATTTATCTATCAAATGGTTCCTTTTGTTCGACGTGGCAGGGAGGTTAATGGCAAATAGAAAAAGAAAATGGATTTTGATGCAGCCACTGAAGGACAGTAGGCTTGCCTGCACCTCCATTTCTCCAGATGGGGGGGAAGGCAGAGACCAAAAAATGCCCACGGAAAATGGAGGGAACAGTTAGAGGGAAAAAAAAGGCCATCAGCGTTGCTAGATGATTTTCCTGCCAGAGATACAGCAGCCCAAAGGAGGCATGCTGTTCCTCCACCCTCCTCCTCCTCTGGGCCCATTGGGGTCATTACAGAGGGGGGGGGGGGGGGCATTCTCCCCTCATCTCCCCACTGCTGAGCGCCATTGCTGGGGGTTGAGAGGGGAAGAGGAGTGGAGAGAGTGGATTGTTCGTTCCGGGCCATTCCGGGGGCCCACCCTGCGGATAGCACTGCACCGTGACACCTTAACAGCCGTCCTGTGGTGAAATGGCACTTATGCAAATCAGCCGAAATCTGTTTCACACCGTAGGGGCGCGCCGTTAACGGCCGGCGGTTTTAGAGGTGCATGCTGCATGCACGTGATGCCCTTTTGTCTTCTCACTTTCTACCAACCACCCCCCCCACCCCTCCCAACACCACCCTCCAATCTCTTCTGTTGAACGACTCACATTTCTTTCCCATGCTGCTGTGCAAATTGGAGGTTGATAGCAATTGGGAGGGTAATTAATGGGCAATTCAGTTTTATGCACACGCCTCAGTGTGTTCGTCTCTTCAACTCGGCGGTGATTATCTGCCCGATCCAAACAGGCACGTGGGAGAATAGGCATGGGGGAAATGATCGTGTTGGTATGGGGGCAGTAAAATGCCACTGCCCCCTCCACCCACCCTCAGCAATAAACCGATTCATTTTAGCATTTATATATTTCATCACTTGCCCTCTGTGAGACTCATCTGATGTGGATGCGCTATCAATTCTCGAATCCTTCCCTCCATTTGGTTCGCCTGCATCCAAACCTCCTTGCATGTATGAGTTATATCTATATCTATTTCAGAGTCACAATTCAAAGGGGCCCAGACTTCATCACCCGGAGCCGCTGGGTCGCCACAAGGACATCAAAAGGTCCAATCCTTGGCTGCTATTTGCACGGCAAATAGCCCGGGCGCGTCTCTGGCGAGCGCAGAGCTGGCGCCCGTACACACACGCGAATGCAGATGCCTGTGGCTTTTGGCGCGAGACGTTTCTCTGTACCACTGCAACTACTCTCTCTCAGTCAAAGGTCATTAGTGGCGACAGTTATTATGCGGCGCAGATATAGAGAGACAGAGAGAGAAAGAGAGGAAGAGAGACAGAGAGAGAAAGATAGAGCATTGCCGGGGTGGAATGATCTTCGGGATGAGGTCAGTGGACGGGATTAATAACATCAAAAGTGCATTACGCCCAATTAAAGTGCAGTGGAGTCCAATGACTAGCACATTTGCGAGCGCTTTAGTGGGCTAGCACCAGGCGCCAGTCCGAGTAACTCTATTATGCTGACAATGTCCCTTCCAGTGGACTGAGGGGATAATTCATTAAAGCTGGAATAGGAGAAGGCCCCGCTCATCAGGAGGAGGGAGGAATCGAGCACAGAGGAGTTGTGCTGCTTATATTTCGAGAGCCAACTATTAGTGGGTGGTGTTGTAGCAGCGCTTCCCTTCTGATTGTCTCTTGTTGCGTGCACTTCACCTTTGATGACTTCCACATTATTTTAGTCACAAAAGCCGGCAGCACAGGCGGTCGGATCGTCCTCTGTACCCGTCCTCCTTCCGCCTATCTGACCCAGTTCGCCGCCGGCGCTGTGCCAGATCAGGCCCGGGCATGGCCCGGGTGCGTGGCTCCCATCGTCTCAGCGGGTGTCTAGGGGAGAGAGCTGCTCCACGCACAGATCTAGCTCTTCTGTTGTTTTTGCTCTCTGCACGAGCGTTTCACTGGAGCTGTCAACAGCTCTTTGATTATGCTGGTTCAACGGAGGGGCAACACGCAACACTATATGGAAAGGCCAAGCAGCACCCCTGTGGATCTTACCTTCAAACAGTCTTTGAATACAGAGCACGTGGCTGCATAGAGGCTTTATAATCAACTGGTCTGTGATGAGTTGATTAGTGTTATGCTATGCTAGTGATATGCTGCTATTCATATCGGGCTATTGTTTGGAAGGCTGGCGAATAGAGCAGTGATGTGGAGATGGGCAACAGTGGGCAATGACTCACCTGCAGGCCGATGGGACCAGGGGGTCCGGGGAATCCTCTGGATCCCTCGTCTCCCTTCTGACCGAACATGCCCTGCTGTCCTCGGGGACCAGGTTCTCCATCGCCACCCTGTGAGGTGAGGTGAGGGACAGGACAGAGTTGACCACTTGCAGACTCGTGTCCAACAGAAAGCCTTTGATAAGCGAGAGACACAAGACGAGCAGACAAGAGTGTGTCCGTGACGCGTGTCAATACTCACAGCAGGTCCAGGAGCGCCGATAGGACCCTGCAGACCAGCTGGCCCGGGAGGACCCTAGGGGACAGAGAAAGGATGTTCTTATAAGAGGCTCATGTACATGATCTGACGAGAGTAAGAGGTCATTCTATCTTCCAGAGTCTTGACTTGACTCAGGAGAGCATGGCTAGAGAAAAGAGAATGTGTGCTTACCTGTTCACCTTTGTCTGCTTTGCTTCCCTTCTGTCCTGGTTCACCAACCTCTCCCTGGAGCACACAAACAAATGTGTCACAACTGCCCTTTCAACATCCAGTGCTGTTACCCCCCCACAAAAGCTAAATATTTTTTTGAAAGGCATGAAGCACAAACAGGTATTTTATACTTTTATGTATACTAATGCATGCTTTTTGTTTTACAAAAGTACAAAAGAGATAATTGTCTGTATCATAGACAAGTGTCACATTATCAAGTACAATGTATGCAACAGTAGGTACAGAGCTAAAATACATTAAATTAATACCACTTAGATCTAAAACGATTAATCAAACATCTTTACATAATCTTTGGACAGTGTGCTTAGTGCCCTGAACAGATTATCGATGCAAAGACAGTTGGTGCAATGATAAATTACAATATCTGGAAATATGCTTTAGAAATACATGGCACAGACAATAAATTAATGAATAATTTCATGTTTAGACCATAATTATCAGTTGGGGCTACTTTGGGAATGATGATGGATGTGCATAAGAGGAGAGGCAAGAGACAGATCTGCCATGCAGATGGCAGGGGTGTGGAGATGATGATGAGGATTGATGACTGGTCCCATCTTTTTCTAAGCCTGGGCCAGCCAGGCTGCTGACTGATGGTGGCAGCATTAAAACAGCAAAACAGCAGCCATTTTGGTCCAGTTTCTTGCCACTAGTATACGTCCAGGACAGCGGAGGGCAAACTGACCTTGTCTCCGTCCTCTCCGGGGGGTCCCTGAGGTCCAGCAGGTCCTGGAAGACCGACCGGGCCCTGGACACCATCACGACCAGCTGGGCCGGACGGTCCTTTCTCTCCCTGTGAGAAAACACCAAACGCCACACCGTCAGTGCCATTATGACTCAGTTGTAACACTGTTGTATATTAAGATACCTGAGCTACTGACATGGCTAGATAATTATAGTGGTGGCATCTTACACAAAAACAAACCTTTGTGTTTACAAGTTCTGTGTCCAAGTGCCTATTTTAGTTAACCTTTTCTTTCCTACTTTAGCAAATAGCTGAATCATGCAGTAAAAAAAGCTTTATGAGATGGGATCCGATTTGACTGCGATAGCTGATAGAGCGGTGTCCGTCACTCACTGGTGCACCCTTCTCTCCAGCGGGGCCTGGGGGTCCCTGAGGACCTGAGCGTCCAGACAGGCCGATGGGGCCAGCTGGTCCAGCAGCTCCTCTCTCTCCTGGTGAGCCCTACAGACGCAGCAGAGACAAACACATGCGTCAGTGACCCAGGTCTATTTACATGATAATTCTGTGTATGGTGTTTGAGAAGTGCTATTATCAAGGGCTAAACTGAGGGTAGCATGCTCTCTACAGATTCGTTGTGACGTCCAAGACAGTGCTGAGGGGTTGGTATGTTTATACACAATAAGAGCAATTATGTGTTCCCATACAACATCTTTACATATGAATGAGTGCATAATAATACTAATGGCACAAGGAATTATTAGTAATTTTTCAGACATTTTTTGAGGACATTTCAATGTGATTGTGAAACAGAGGCACTTCATGTGAAAGGATCTTGTATTAGAGACAAGATGCCCAGTCTGTTGTTCTCCTCCTGGTACTTCCCCTTCTCCTCTTCTCTCCTCTTCTCTCCCCTTACGGCATTGTGCGGAATCGTGGGGCCTTCAGGTCATCACTCAGCACTCGTGGGCACAGTTAAGCCCCGTGTAACAGGCATAAGGAGACGGATGTGCAGCCTCTCACTGCCTTGAGTGGGCCCTGCAGGCAGCCTTAATCTAACCCTGAGGCCAGCCATGATTGCACAGGTGTCAGCTCAACCTCTCCAGAGGAGCCCTTCTGGGCACTTGGCAACGGGGGGGTGGGAGGGAAGCTGGGTGACGAGATCGTTGGTTCATGTCTGATGAGTGTGGCGGTTGCTGTGCCGTGTTAAGGATCTGTTACCAAGGGCGTGGGTGGCATGAGTCTCTTTGGGAGTGTGAGCATGCATGTGCATATGACTGTGTGTGTGCGTGTGTGTGTGTGTGTGTGTGTGTGTGTGTGTGTGTGTGTGTGCGTGTGTGCATGTGTGTGTGTGTCATATGTGATGTACTTATCAAGAGTACCATTAACAGACAGCAGGGGGGGGTCGTTTCTCAGAGATGGCCTCACCTACCCCCACCCCTAACGAGAAGCAGGGAGTGATATGAACTAGCAGATATGAGCAAGTGATCAAAAAACACAATGATGAATAATGTGTGCGGCACAGTATGCTTTCTCTGCCTCTCTCTCTATCAATCCATCTCCCTCTCTCCCTTACTCTGTCTCACTGCCTATCTCTCTTTACACGCATGGGTTCCATTTATAAAGTCACAGCATCTTCACCCAAATGCAAATAGGCATGACAAATCCTGCTGAATTTCAATGGGGTCTCTGCCATGATGACTCTTGGCCCATCCAAACTAATCTCTCCGCTAACGCTGTCAAGCTTCACCAAAGAACAATTACTGAGAGGCACCACTGTACTTATCTGCTGTCCGTAGGAAAGAGTAATCCACACAGAGGAGGAGAAGAATGTCATTTTAATCCAGAAAAAAAGGGGCCATAAAGACAGCTGGGCTCTGCCTCTGTTGTGTTTAATCGAACTTGGCAGCTCCCTGAAGCTCGGGGGGTAATTATGAAGCCAGACCCCCGAATCTATCAGCTAGGGAAACCCCTAGGTGTGGAGGCGCGAGCTCCAACTTCTGCTCTCTTCTGGGAATAGATTGCAGCTGCCCCCTAGTGCCGGATGCTGTGCGTCGTGAGGGCAGATGTTCACGCTGCGGGGTGCAAACTGGACCTCCAAGCGGGCGTTGGAGGTGGGGAGTGGTCAGCTACGGTGAGACTGCGGGGTGCCTGACGTGGACGGCGGGGTCTGCCCACGCTTCCTCTCGGCCCTCGGCGCTGCGCCGCGCTGTCCGGCCCTCGCCTGCCAAAACAGCTGGCTAATGGCCCCATTAGGTCTAAGCGCCGCGGGCTGGCGTGGGCCCAAAGTGGACCCCTACGAGCGCCAAAAGCGGCAGTGGACATGCAATCATTTCACATGAGTTGAGGGCGAAACCATGGCAACGGGGGTACTTACGACTGGACCGGGTGGACCCTGTGGACCTTCTCCTCCTTTCAAGCCAGCTGGACCCTGAAATAGAGATAGACAAGTGGATGAGAGTGCGCAGCAGAAAACAAAGCTAATCAGAAAAGAGGCAGCAGCAAACACACATAACTCCAAACACTTTTGGGACCGTTGGCTGGATGGCTTCAGACTTAAGACTTCACACGCCTGTACAGTATCTCTGTGCAATATGTCTCTCCACCCACCACCTCCCCAACCCCTTTCCATAGTCTCCCAGATGCTGGACGCTATCAGCCCATACTCAGGGTACCTTTAAGTGGGGATTTCTTTTCGGGTGTCTGCCTGACTGGGTACACTTTTAATCTGGCGACCAACAACTGCAATCTATACAGCGCTATCCTATGGAGGGGGAGAATGAATACTGATCTCCCCATTAGCCTACAGTTTACAGAGCAAACTCATGGCGGGACTTCCAATGGACACGCACAACAACAGCAGGGGCTCTCACTTCTCATAAAATCAATGGGACCGAATCAATTGGATCAACATCAACATAAATTGCTAAACCAATTCTTGGCAACACAGAGTAAAGAACCTTTAAGATTGTTTAAGACGAAAGACATTTCTATTCATGGTCAGGGGCTGTTGATTTTTTTGAGTTTGAATATCACTAACTCTATCCAATTGCAGGACTCATTCTAGTGCTGCGCTGGGTGCAGTTACTTGGTGTGCACTGTGTGGGCAGTGGTCAGCCGTGGGCTGGAGCCGATCGTGTGCATGTGTGTGTGTGTGTGTGTGTGTGTGTGTGTGTGTGTGTGTGTGTGTGCATGTGTGTGTTTGTGTCCTAGACATGCTCCGCACCATTAATCTGCGGAGGGAGCGAGCCAGGGGCAGGCGCCGGCTGAGTGCTGCTGCCGTGCTGGAGTGCTGTGTCTCCAGTGGCTATTTATCGGCCTGCGTTTTCTCCTCTGGCTGCTTTTCATTAAGGCTATTGGAAAATAGGGGAGCCTAGAGTAAACAACCAAGTGGTTGGTGTCTCTGTGTGTGTGTGTGTGTGTGTGTGTGTGTGTGTTTGTTTGAGTGATTGTGTGTGCGAGTGTGTACAAAGATTTCCATATATATATTTAGTGTGTGTGGGCTAGAGGGATGGTGGACGTGTGGGACTTCTTTATTACCTTCCCCAAAGAGGTTATGCTTTTGGGTTGTTTGTTAGTCTGTTTGTAAGCAGGATTATGCAAAAACTAACAGTCTGATTTTCATGAAACTTTGAAAAGTATAACATGGGCCAAGAGAGAATCTATTACATTTTGGACTGGATGTGAATCATGGGGGAAAATCCACAAATTTAGTTTCACTTTCAATAAAGAACATTGCAGCATTTCACCTCAGCGGAGGTCTGAATCCTCCAAGAGCATTTCTGGCTTGTGTGGCTCTGTTTTATGTGTTTGTTTGTGTGTGTCTATGTTTGGGTGTGTGTGTGTGTGTGCCAGCACTTGCGCACGTCCCAACAAATGCTCACAGCTCCCTCTCTATAATGAGACTGGGAGGCTTCTCTGAGCCAATAAATTGCAGCAGCAGAACACAATCAGTCCACTGGCTGGCTGTACTGCTCTGACCTTGAGCGCTCCGTGCCCAGTGCCCAAGGCCCAACGCAGCCCGGGCTACATCTCTGTGTTTACATTCTCTAACCTTCATCATGTGCATATTTTCATTTGAACAGCATGTCCTAGTAGTCAAACAATAGAAATGGAGTTGGTGTTACTTGATGAGAGCCAATGGGTCTTCTCCCTGTGTCATTTATAGTGAGTACGTGTACACGTACACGTACTCACTATACACGTACACGTGCCAACAGGGACACAGTGAAATCACTCAGGAATTGGAAGTATTTGTAAAAAAAAAATGGATAATATGCACCGTATCAGCCAGACTCCCATGGGAGTGCACCGATTGCTTGCTGTGATCCATCCCAACTGGTTTTAATGAGCTTGGTGTCCACTGCATGACTGCCTAGTGTGACTAAGTAAACGGAGGAAGTCTTGGGGACTACAGGGGATTAGGGAGAAGGAGGAGGAGAAAGAGGAGGAGGAGGAGGAGGAGGAGGAGGAAGAAGAGAGGGGTACGTACAGCGGCTCCAGGGAGACCTCTCTCTCCAGGGAAGCCTCTCAAACCCGAGGGACCGTCTTTTCCAGAAGCTCCTGCGGGACCTGGGTCTCCCTAGGGAAACAGCAGAATCGAAAATAATGAGAAAATATAGAAAAGGGAAAATGGAATAAACACATTTGCAGTGCAGACACAGTGTGCAACAACATAGGTAAGCTGTACATTTTCATAATCTGACACCTCACAAAAGAAAGTATGGTAAAAGCCTGTCACGGCTAACTCTGTCTAACGACTGAGACATTTTGTGAAGTCTTGTTCAGTCTGTCACATATCATCTAACATGTGTGCACTTCTGTAAGATATTTGTACTTTCTCTCTCAACATTTCCGACAATGGGGTTAGTTCTCACAGCATGTCCTATTTAAAAAAAAGTGAGCAGTTCACAATGTGAACACGTCCACGTCTCACTGTGCTCTCCAAGCCCTTGATGGCTAACAATTTTAACAGAGCCTTTGAAGACAAGAGGTCCAAATTACACAGTGAGAGAAGTGTGACTGCATTCATTCAGACGCCTGTAGCCTGCTCTTTGAATAGCTCACCTGTGGCTTTTACAGAAGCATATTAGCTAGCTAGCTCTGTGGTGACTCAGTGAAATAATGGGAATGTGGGGAGAAAAAAAAAAAAAAAAAGTTAGCTGAGGTTTCTCTGGGTCACAGAGGTTGTGAGGGAAAAGGGCCCAGCTACTGTGCTTCTAGCCCTTCTGTGATTGGCCCGTGACCAGAGGTCTAAGCTGCACTGATAGGCTATCTCCACATACTGTATAGATGGAGGGAAGGGGATGGCTATTAGGGGAAAGGGAAGCTGTGACTTTGTAATGCCACTGAAATTGAATGAAACACAAAGTCCACTTCAAACTCCTATTCTTTTAGGGTAGTAGTTACTGCTAGTTGATAGTTTTCTGGTGCCCATGAATAGAAGACGAAGGGTGTGAGCTATCCTATGCTGTGTTGTATTGTTGTTGTAGTTGCTGATGTTTTACCTTGGCACCCTCTTTACCAGCAGCGCCAGGAAGTCCCTGCTCTCCAGGGGGACCTGGGGGTCCAGGGTGTCCTCTCTCACCGATGGGTCCAGTCTCTCCAGTGGGTCCCTATCAGAACATCACACTCGGTCATTCAGTAACATTTCTGTGTTTTGGAGATTTCCACAGGATCTTACAGGGTCATACAGAACATACCTGTGGTCCCACAACTCCTCCAGGCCCAGGTGGTCCGGTCTTTCCTTGGAAACCCTGATGGTGGGAAGGAAGCGTTTAGAAATCATGGGAAATGGACAATGGAAACAAGAAAGCACACAAGTCATAGTGTCATATCAAGTACATTGAGTCACTCATAGAATGTGTCATGATAAGATGATAACTTCGTATTGATTCCCTAAACATAGCTTGTTCAGTGCTGTTGGAACAGCGCATACACCACTATCAATGCTAGGCTTTGATACAAATTTGAGGAATGAGCTTCAGTACAATATAAAGGCAAAACAAAGTCAGGCTAACATGCTACTAGAAGTGGTGCTAACCAAACTAGCAAACATGCATAGCACATGCATTCAATTAAACATAATGTGATGTCAGAAAGATAAAAATATATCCAGATGTATTCTTTCAATAAGAATTAGTGTTTTTTTTTTACATTTATTTAATTATCATGTTTTGTTTACTTAAGTAATTGTCATGTAATTATTATGATTATTATTATTTTTGGGGGGATTTGTGTACTTTTGAAATGTTAAACATTGTATTGAATATTCATGCTTTCAACTTGGAATACATTTCAAATTGGAATAGATGCCTCTCGCAGGCATTTATTCACTTACTCTCACTTACCGCCTCACCACCTAGTGGTAAGAGGAGGTATCACATGGCCCGCAGGGGCAAACATGATCCTCGTAAGTGACAACTAAGAAGTCTTGGCTGCAATAATAAGGTTAGCAGTGCAAGGACACTACACAAGCAAGTGACACATAAAGCTCACAAGGGCCATTACACTATAAACAGATTAGATTAGATAGGTCTACAAGAAACAAGAATCTCATAAAAGCACAGACACATGATCAGATAGTGACTAACGTACAGTGAAGATAAAAAATAGAGCTGTCATTATGTATAAATTTGAGATAAAATCCTTACGGTGTTGCTTGCATTTGGCAGCATCTACAGGCTTCATGCAAACTGATTCACAAGGCTCTACTACACACATGCAATCTACAGAATCATCTGTGTAATACAGCAATCAATGGAAGACAGGGAGCAGTAATAGACTTAAAGACTTCACTAATGAGAGGCACAGAACACAGACACGATAATAGCCCCTACAACAGTAAACATACAGTACAAAAAACATGCAATTTGAGGAGTAATAGCAGTGGCGGTTCAAACAGTCACTTCTTGCCAAAGCAGTGAAGTACATTAATAGGTGAGGGCTACTAAGATGTGATTATGATGCTATGCAATTTTCTTCCAGCTCTTGAGCATCTTACTGTAAATGATTTCTTTTCATCAGAGTCATGATTTTAGCTCTAACCTTTTGTGTTATTACTTGTTCCGTCTCACTTACTATTGTTAGTGTAATCATGATGATGATTATTAGTTGTATTACCACTCTCATTATTATTTGTCAAATCAACATCTATGAAAATAAGGCCGCCATGAATCAAATATCATTGAGCGCTTCCTGAAGCGTAACCGCCTAGGGGCATGGAATTGTGCTGACGGGCAGTTTACGTAGCGGCGCTCCAATCAATGCACAGGGTGGACAGTCCTGGAGAGCTCTTTGCTTTGTAATAAATTCTGCCGTAGCACACGCCCTAATGAAGCTCCTTATCGATGTCAATGGTGGCTGCCGCAAGGGGCAGGGAGAGTGGCCCTACACTAATGCGTCGCCGGGGGTGTGTGTGTGTGTGTGTGTGGGGGGGGGGGGGGCGATGCAGAAGAGAAAGGAGGGAATGACAAGCAGCTCTGTGGTGGTGGCTCACCGACGCTTTTACACAGGTTTTATTGGCTCTTTAGGGTAATCTAATCTAATCAAAGATAAATGCAAGCTGGAGTCACAACGAAAGGACTGGGATGCTAGTATCTTTAACCTGAGATAAGCTCAAACCCAGAGTTGTTACTTTGATTGGCTAAAAGAACTAATGCTTATATCTTTTTATTATTTATATTCTCTTCTTTTTCACCTGCACTGTGTTTGGTTGTGTTTGCTCTTGTCTTTGCATGCTTTTGTTGTGTCTATTTGGATGTGTGTTTGTTCGTAACATCTGTCTGTCTGTCGGTCTGTGTGCATATTCACTGCTAGCGAATTATGGGAAGCTACAACTACCCAGTGGACCACCGAGGAGTTCATTATCAGACGGTTGCCAGTGTATTCAGGCCAAGCGTCAGTGTAAGCCCTGTGATTTTTAATGGCATCTCTCCTGGGATGAGAATAGCAGCTGAATGAGGTGACGGTGTTTATCCCCCCTCCCCACCACTGCCACTCCCACCGTTTTAAAGCAGACAAATGGGTCCTCCTCCGCCAGCTGGCTCCGTGCTGCTCACAGGCCAATTAATATTACAACCAACGGGTTAGGGACATTTCCCTGCAAAGCTCCCTATTTTTCTCTCAGCCAAAGAGTGTGTGTGTGTGTGTGTGTGTGTGTAGAGAGCGAGCTGACAGACACGCGGGCCCCTGGGTTGGTGTAAAAGATCGCCGGCTCGCTGGGGAGACTAATCCTTCCGGGTGTGAAAGTTGTGGGCGGAGAGGAAGGTTGGAGGGTAAAGCGTCGGCCACACGTTCCCACACCCGGCGGGAAGAGTCGGCCCTGAGCCCGCTGCCCGCAGTCCGCCCCGCGCGTGTGCCAGCTCGGGGGGGGGGGGGGTGCGGCACGGCAGATCACTCACCGTCTCACCGCGCTGGCCAGGGTGACCGGGCAACCCGTCCTTTCCAGGTGGTCCCTGTATAGATCACACAGACACACACGGTCATCAGAAACACCCTGGACATCACTCACACACTGCACTCATCTCTGATGCCTCTCTACTACCAGGAGGGTTACACTGCAGCTTGTGTTTGCGTTCATCATCATCATTCAGAAAATCATGTGTGTTTAATAATGTAACAAAGAATGAATGACCAATGAAGGTTAAACAAGCATTAAAAAAACAGATCAAACGTCGAATGTGGTCAGATAAATATGGGTTAAGATAAGATACTTACAGGGGGGCCCTTTGGTCCGGAGAAACCAACTGGGCCCTGGGGTCCTTGAGGTCCCTAGGATACAGAGCAAAACCAATGAGACACCAGGAGGGGCAATGCTATCAGTGAGGCCCTCACTCTCCCCACTGACAAGAGTGGAGCTCTGCATTACGCAGGCTAACAGCACCAGTGAGGAGAGGGATGGACATACAGGACGTAAACAGTCTGTCTTGGGCGGAAATCAAGAAAAAGAGTGGCAGGACACCAGACTTCGACTGGGCCATGGTCTGACATCACTCAGACTGGGAACAATCTGATTAGCCTTGCACGAATGCCTTTCATTCAATTTAAGTGGAAAACCTATATCTGATGTCACTGGAACCTTTGGCGGGCTGGGTTGCCATTTGGCTGCCAAAATCCTTTTGTTTGAATTCCGCCCATGACTGATCTCCAAACAGGACCAGACAGACATGATTCAAGCGCAGACTGTGACCTTGATGGTCAGGTGCAGATTTGAATTCCACAGCAGCCTAAAACGACTTTAGCTAAATGCACAGATATGTTACAGTATTGACATAACCATCTCTTTAGCATGCACTGGCTCACAGGCACTAAGACATGCAGTTTCTATGTGTTGGCAGGGAGTTGTATAATGCATATAAAACGTGACTAAGCAAAGTGTAATGCTATAGATTTCTATACAGAGCATAAAAAGTAATGCTGACAGTTCATTATGCTCACTGTTTTTACTGTCTGTACCACACAATGTAAATGGCATACAAATGACACAAAAACTACAGAAAAGCAATACTCTAAGCTCTATGTTTGTCATGAATCGAGCATTCTACTGCATGCATCAGTGAGAGAACAAAAGGTGAAGGGCAACAAATGAGATGTTTTCACTGAGAAATACAGAGTGAGAGTGAGAGAGAGAGAGAGACCAAGAGAGAAGAGAAAATAACAGCAAAACCCTGCACCCCACCTCCACATATTAACAACATTGGCAACCGGTAAGAGATTCTGTCATACTGTTTTACAACAGAGTGATTGTGCTGAAACGGCTGATGAGGTTTATAACAGATCTTCCCCCTCACAACTTTAGCTCTGCTCTGCTCCTAACACAGATGAGTCATCCACACATGACTGCACAAGAAAAGCTCACTCTCTCAAACGCACACTAAAGGCTATCACATGCTTTGCTGCTCTAAGGGTACAGAGAGGCACAGTGCATTGTGGGTAGGGACTTACTCTCTCGCCAGGCGGGCCTGGTGGACCATCATTGCCCGCTGTGCCCTGTGAATGGAAGAGAGAGAGACAGAGAGACAAAAAAAGAAAGAGAGAGTTTAGTCATTTGAGAGGATGTGGATGAGTGAAGATGGCTAACCTAAGGTCAGCTGAAAACAGTGCTTAGTGAAGGATGAGTGCACGGAGAGTCCTCTTACCTTAGGACCTG
>NC_055973.1:28107964-28275464 GCF_018492685.1 Alosa sapidissima
GGAGCCATGCAACATTCAGAGTGTACTGCCTTGCCTGCCACCCCTGAGCTGTCACTGATGCCTTATTCATGAGCCTCTGCCTGTGCCAGAGCTCCATGTGTCTGCAGGGGGTGGGCTGGGGGGGGGGGGGGTCTGTCAGGCTGGGAGCCTCGCTGCCTCACCTTAACCTACCCACAATCACCCACCTACACACACCCTCCTCTCCTTCCATCCTCATCAATTATTCTGGAGCCTCCACAAAAACCTGTGTTAGCAGCCGCTAAAAACATAACACAATTAACCGGGCCCTGGACTGTCAGGGGCAGGGGCACGCAAGCACGGCTGTGCAGCAGAGTGGACGGACTACAAGGATTATGTGTGACAGAGGGCAGCATGAGGGACAGAAAGAGAGAGAGAGATGGAGAGACACTGAGAGAGATAGAGAGAGGAAGAGAGAAAGAGAGAGAGATATGAAAAGTTTTCGATAGTAATTTTATCAAATAGCCTTTGTGTGTCTTTTCATTTATGTATGTATGCGTGTGTGTGTGTGTGTTGGAGTTGCGATTTCTGCTTCAGTCCTCCTCAGTAGCTGGAGGCTGAGGCAGGCCTTGCTGTCCCCTCTCCCTCGGGAGCTAAGCTTAGTGAGCTGCTCTCAAAGTGTGACACCGTGAAATCCAATTAGCTCCACAATATGTACTGTGACTTTATGAGCTGGAAGGAGAGGCAAATGGCTGCAGCTACTTTCAGGAAGAGATTCGCATTTCCCACTGAAATGGAAAAACGACGCATCAAGGAAACTCACCTTCTCACCCTTGCCGCCCTTCAATCCACGGACACCATCTGCTCCCTAGAAGAGAGACAGATGACTTGGTCATTTCAGGTGACTGGTCATTTCACAGACGCTGAACAAACAATAAATATGTCAATAAATGGCATGTCAATAAATGGCAATCAATCGAAAAATCTTATGAAGAGAGGACGTGCGGATAATAGCAAAACCCACCTTGACACCACGGGGGCCAGGATAGCCAATAGGACCCTGAGGACCATGCTGACCCTAAAAACCACAGCACAGACAGAGGCCATGAGGTTGCAGGTTTGAGCCGTGTTCTTGGCTCCGGGTAGAGCACTGTATCCTAGAGAGTACTGTATGTTTTGGATGAGGACTTCAGAGGACACTTACCAAGGCTCCTTTCTCTCCTGGAGGACCCTCCTTGCCTGGGTGACCCTGTGGGAGATAACAGCGGGCAGTCAGCGCCCAGTCATGGCTCTCGGACGCACGGTATGCGGCTCTCAGTGGACATATGTAATTACGCCATCTATACTTATGCCTCCTTTGCATTCTGGTGTACTTGCTCTGAGCGCAGCTGGGCACATTATAGAGGAGATATTTCTAGTAGTGCTTCATTTGGACGTGATCCCCCGGGACTGTGTGATTACAGTGGCGTGACACTTGTAATAGAGTCCGCATTTATTTGGGAGCCAATCAGATGGTGTTGATTGGGCACACTCCTCCTGCGCTGCACGGGGCCAGCGGCGTCCTTTCAAAATGCGCTTTTCTTAAAATACGCCCCAGCTTCAAAATGTTCTAATGTTCTAGAAAGTTCTTTGGGTTTGGCAAGTTCCTGGAGGCTGGCCCGAGGAGGGGCAGTTCTCAGCTCTCACACAGCGAACAACCATGGCTCCAGGCAATGCGCTTCTCTGTGTGTGTGTGTGTGTGTGTGTGTGTATCTGTGTGTGTGTGTCTATGCACACTTCATGTGTGAGGGGAGCGATTCCTTTCACTCGCACACCTGGCAGCTCAATTAAAAGTATATGTGCTATCTATCCAAGCGGGCTGTAAATCACTGGTGCCGATGCAGGCACAGCGCACAGCCCAGAGCCGCCAGTCCCCGTGCACAGCAGAGCACACCACACCACATTACACCACACCACACCGCAACCACAGCACAGCAGCACAGCACAGCAGCAGGAGCAGGAGCAGCCACGGCAGCCCAGCATGTCCCACTACACCGCTCTCCCGCTGGGACGCAAGGAGAGGGGGAAAAGTAACACACAGATACACACACACACACACACACACACATACACACGCACTCATACACACACACACACACACACACACACACACACATGCACACACACACACAAACACATGCATGCACGCACACACACACACATACACAGTTACACACAGAGGTGCCCTAAGAAACAGCAATTCTGGTGCAAAGTGCTGCTGCTGCTGCTGCTGCTTGGCTTTGAGTGCTGGGATGGGTTGTGTGTCCAGTCCACATATAGTACAGGAAAAAGGGCAGAGGAGGAGACGACATTTTCAAGGGGGGAAAAAGGAACATTTTCGTGTTCAGACAATAAAAGGACACAAAATATGTCTGTGTGCGCCATGACCTCCTGGGAACGTACTCTCACAACCAATTCAGTCTACATTATGGCCCTCTAATGAAACCTTTGTGTAGAGACTATGCAGGGAATTGTTCCGGTTTGGGAGTTGAGAGTGTCTTTGGTGTATTGAGGTGATTGTGGGTAGGCATGAATTTGAATATATGGAGCCTGCGAGGGTGGATGTAGGGGGGGGACGTGAGTTTCAAAGTGGAGTGCGAGAGGGTGGAGGGGTCCACTCACCGGGGGTCCATCAGAACCAGGCAAACCAGGCAGGCCAGAGCGACCCGATGGGCCCTGCACACAGAGAGAGGAGGAAGAGGGAGAGGGAGAGGAAGAGGAGGAGATGAGACAGACAGCTCAGGTGGTGGGTCACGCCAAAGGAAACAAACGACCGTTGAAACACAGCAAAAGGGAAAAAAAGGAAACAACAACAACGCTAGGGAGGAAAACAGCTAAATATTGTTGCCGTGTTAAGAGTCAGCAGGGTCAGATCCCCTCTGAAATACATAAATAAGGCTCTGATGCAAGAGATCTGCAAGGTCTAGGAGCATGTCAAGGGTTTCTCATTGAGTGTATGTGTGTGTGTGTGTATGTGTGTGTGTGTGTGTGTGTGTGTGTGTGTGATAGAGAGAGAGAGAGAGGGAGGAAAGAGTGTGCTATATTTGTGAGATGTCTTCTCATTTTAAGTTGCATGCTTCTGTTTATATTACATTAGCCGACTGCTCTCTTTTCCTCTATATCTTTACAGACACACACACACACACACACACACACACACACACACACACTCCTTCAACTCTCTCATATAAACATCCCACTGACTCTCTCTGCTTTGAGTTGGCTAAACTCTAAACTCCAAACTGCCATGGACAGAGACTGACTCGAGGGTGTAAATACCCAGAGGAGAAAAAGAATTTTAAAAAAGCGGCACAACTCACTTTTTCTCCAGGTGGTCCGATGGGGCCCTGTGGTCCTGGAAGACCCTGAGAGACAGAGAAAAAAAACACACACACATGGGGTTGGGTTACCATGGTAGCGACCAGCCACAGTGAGGTGTGCTGGGGAGGGAGGTGTGTGTGTGTGTGGGGTGGGGGGGTAGAGGAAGGAAGGGTGCGGTTTTGAGGCATGTGCTAGCCAGACTAAGGTCTTAGGCTAACTAGGGCAAATAATGGTAGTGTGTGTGTGTGTGTGTGTGTGCGTGTGTGTGTGTGTGTGTGTGTGTGTGTGTGTTTGAATGTGAACACATGTGGTAGTGCTTCTGACATGTGTGGTGTCTGTGAGTTTGGTTGTATACAGTATGTTCTCATGACAGAGTATATGTGTCTGTCTATGTAAGTATGTGTGTGTGAGAGAGTATGTCTGTATTGGTGTGAGTGAGTGTGTGTGTACAATATCTGTGTGAATTTGTGCTTGTGCGGGTCAATGGTCAGCTCAGCCCTGCCTCACACACACACACACACACACACACACACACACACACACACACACACACACACACACACACACACCACACACACACAGAAACCTGAGCCCAGCCCCCTTCCCCTTTGCAGGTGTATCTCCCGCTGCTGGAATGCTACATGAATGAGATGCTTTCAGGCCCCGCGTTCCCCTCCAAACCCAATACAAACGTTCCCCTCCAAACCCAATACAAACGTTCCCCTCCAAACCCAATACAAACGTTCCCCTCCAAACCCAATACAAACGTTCCCCTACAAACCCAATACAAACGTTCCCCTCCAAACCCAATACAAACGTTCCCCTCCAAACCCAATACAAACTTTGGGAAATATTCCTGCAGTACTTTTTTATTCGCTGCCCTCCGCGCCTCAGGGGATAGAGGGGGTGGGGGTGGGGGTGGGGGTGTGGGTGGAGAGGGGAAGGGGATAATACTTCTCCAGGAAGTGGAGAGCCTCCAGCACACCAATCAGCGGTGCTCTCAATCATTCACAGTATGCACCGATGCAACACTGGGCAAATTATTTACGCATACAAATGAATAAACATCATGAATATTTAACTGTGGTTAAAATTAAACATGCTGCAATTCATAAAGCCAACTAATAGGCAACAGGAAAATATTCCTTTCAACAGGAAAGTATGGGCCATAAGTTCTTTCAGAGGAATGAACTCATTTGCGGGCTTGTTTTGTTTAGGTTGGGAGAGTCTGCCGTTGGGGAGATGTACTCACTTGGGTTCCAGGGATGCCCTGCTGTCCCGGAGGTCCTGGTTCTCCTTGAGGGCCCTTAAGTGGGTGCAGACAAACAAGTCAGGGATGTGTCAGTTCCAGCATCACCCCCCCAGTGCCTCCCTCCTCTCTCCTGGTCTTGGTCTATATATAGCCCATGTTAACCCAGACTCAGCTATATACATGTTATGTCTGTTTAATGGCAGACCATTAAAGAGTAGTCATTTCAAGTGGTTCTCAGCTTTGTCTTAAGTGGTCAGGTTTCGTGACAAACTTGATTTTTTTTTCATAAAGGTGAAGGTCGGCATGTCTGTGTATAGCAACTGAAACCAGAGGGTTTATATTACTGAGATCATCTATCAGGCTTAAATACCATGTAATGTAATGTTATGGTAGTGTGCTTGCACTTCTGTTTATAGAAGACATTGTTTATATTATAAACATTAATTTAAAAGTCTAGGATAACCCATGAGACAACTTCAGACTGGGCTATCTCAATAGTATTCACATACTGTGTTTACATGACAGTACTAACGCTATGCATGTGACTGAGGATGTGGCTTGCAGTGTGGCGATGTAGCTAGCCTACTGTACAACTCCTAACAGATTTAGAACATGACGTTAGGGTGTGGAGTCTCTTCAGTGGTTGCTTATGCTAAGTAGGAGGCCATCTTGAAATGAACAGGGCTCCATCAAGTTACGGGTGCAGATGGAGTTACACTCAGAGACACAGATGATGCCTGACACTCAAAACTATGAGCTTTCAAAATATCAGAGCAAAGGGAAACAAAGCACATGGGTTGTAGAAGTATGATAGAATGATAGAAATGTATAGAAACATGTTGCTGAAGTCTGCAAAATATCAACTAAGAATGGCTAAAGAACAGCAGGAGGTTTTCATGTGTCCTTACCATGTTTCCTTTAGAACCCTGTGGACCATCAACACCAGCAACACCCTATAGACACACAAGATGCATGGTTAGGGTCTAGGCTATAATCATGTGGTGAAGTCCATTATAGTTGATGTATGCAGATGTGGCTAAAATAGAACCAAAAAGTACTCACGGGTTGCCCAGGTGGTCCTGGTGGACCTCTTGGTCCAAGAAGACCTCGTGGGCCCTAAATGAAAGTGGAATTAATTAGGAGTCCAAGTTCAAATTAATACAAACAACAACACAAAAACTTAAAGTCATTTAGTCAAATAACAATGGTGTCTGTTGCACCATATTGGATTTTGAGAATTAGACAACACTGCCATCTAGTGGAAGTCTGACCACATCACAACAAAGTTCTTTAGCCGATACTTTGAGAGAACTGATACTTACGGCCTCGCCAGCCAACCCTCTTGGCCCAATTTCTCCATCCTCTCCCTGAAGATGAAAAAATAAAAAACACATCAGTCTTTTGAACTGCAAACACTGAGACCAGAATTCTGGAAATTACTTTGTTTTTGTCTTTGTTTGTTTTTCGGACAAACTCACCCTCTGTCCGTCCTCTCCAGGAGCTCCGGGAGGTCCAGGAGGTCCAAACTCTCCCTGTCAGAGAAAGACGAATAAAAATAAAAAAACAAGAGAGAGAGAGAGAGAGAGATGCTGAGGTTAAACAGGGCGGATTAATAGATGAGTATTATTATCATTGGTGGTCTATATATAATATCTATAATCTCTGTTTATACGTAACTGGTGTTCCTGTCCTGTAATTACCAACATGGGATCAGGAGGCCCACCATGGAGAAGAGAGTCTGCAAATGACCTGTCTGTGATCTAGTCCTCACTTCCTGTCTTTCGTTCTCTCTCTCTCTCTCTCTCTCTCTCTCTCTCTCTCTCTCTCTCTCTTTCCCTGGTGTGCTGTGTTATTTTTTTGGGAGGAGTGCTTGAACCATATGATGGTTCACTGAAGTAGTTTTAAAAAAAAAAAAACTCTCACCTTTCACAAACACACACAAACACACACACACACACACACACACCTTTGCTCTATCTCTTTCCCTCCCTGCACATTTGGTCACAGGTTTCAGCTATTCCCAACAGATCGATAATGATTTTCGTCCTAGCACCCAACACAACAGACACAGAGTAGTTTCTGCAATGAGCTATTGACCACCAGGCCTTGATTAACAGCAACTCCTCAGAAGTCACTAAACCTTTAAGAGGTCATCAATATAATGAAGGACCTTTGGAGTTGGCATAGGAACAAGGGGTTAGTAGCAGAAGGCCTATACAGACTGACATCCTTTACAGTAACCTCAGTACAAACATGTCAGTTATGTGTTTAGTTTGTGTTTAGTAATGAACTCCTCACAAACATAACAGAACAGAATTCCATTTCCTTTCTAATGTAATCATTTGGGGCTTAATCTGATCAATTAATTCCAGACCTAATTCCCTAATTTCACTCAACGAACTGTGGGGATTATCTCATACCAAGGGTCAGTGGGTTCATAAGTGGGGAAAAGAGAGAGAGAGAGCGAGAGAGCGATAGAGAGAGAGAGAGATAGAGAGATAGATAGAGAGAGAGACCTAGAGAAAGAGAGAGTGTGTCAGAAGGAGAGAGAGAGAGTCAGAGGGAGAGAGAGAGAGAAAGAAAAGAAGAAAGGCAGAAAGAGCTAAAGCAGGAGAGGAGCAATCATACTTTCAGAATCCGATGCCAGTTCAAAATCTAATCACTCTCACATTTTGTTTTAGGCAGATTCGGCCAAAAGTGTTTGGAGCATTAGCCCATAAAAGCCTTGTTCTCGCTCACTCACTCCCTAAAGGCATAATACTCCATTGTTTGCTGAAGCAGCTCTGAAAGCCCTTTTAATAGACCTCTTTATGTCTTACAGTCATTTCTCAGCAATGCCATCACAATGGACAGCAAAGCTCGCTGTTTTGACAACATACAGCATGGTGCAACTTTACAGAAGCCCCAATGTTGATTTGGTTATGACCCTATGGGGACACAGACAACAAATACCTGAGATCTAAATCTCATTAAAGCATTATTAAGAGAAAGAGACAGAGCAAATAGGGAGGTATAGATAAAACAGAGGAGAGAGAGATAGAGTTTTTTTAGAGAGGGAGAGTTGGATAAAAGAGTTTAACAGAGAAAGAAGGGGAAAGACAGAGAATGAGGAAGGGGGAGAGAAAAGGGGGGGATTGATGTCAAGATGAAAAGAGCTGGAAAACCTGCATTATCTTTTCTCATTATTATCTCTCTTCCTCTCTGTGCCTCTCTGTTTCCCAGCGGCTACGCTAAATGCCTGGTTCTGTCCAAGAGTTTGTGATCACTTACGAGCACTTCCCACGTCCAAACGTCCAACTGCACTGAATTCAAAGTGAGCACCTGCCCTCTCCTCCCTCCAATCTCACCAGGTCTCTGTCTCAGAGTCTGGCCAGTGGACGCTATCTGTCTATCAGTGCAGCTGTGCAGTTTGGAAGCGGTCAGTCTTCTTCACTCACCCTGTGTCCCTTCTCTCCTGGTAGGCCGGGGAGTCCATCAAAGCCACGGTCACCCTGCAGGAGAGACACAAAAAAACAACGACGGTTACACAAGCCAGTCCGTTGTAATCACACACTTATACCACATACTTATACTGTGTAATGCAGGATGATGTTACTGTATGTGGCTTTTTCAGGAGAGACACCAAGTGATGGTAAGAGAGGCCAGTTTGGTGCAGTCAGATACTTATTATATGTGTACGTGCATTACATTAAAATGATGTGATGTGGGATGATTTCGAATGGCATGTAGAGGTCTAGAAAAGGAAGGGGAAAAAAACAGGAGTTTCTTTGTAGTTGTTCCCAGTGGGTGTTGGGCCTCTCACCTTGGAACCTGACTCTCCGGGCATACCTCTGGCACCATCGGCTCCAGCGCGACCCTAAAACAGACAAACAAAAGCTTGAGTCCACACTCCTGCAGAACCAACCGCAACCCAAAACACCGGAGAGAGGGTCAATGTGTAGTCAGCGTTGTCCAGAAATGTTTCTGTTCTATGGTTGCAGCTCCGAAGAGACGGGGACATGGTCATTTTGTAAAACATTATTTCTGTCCATTTCATGCATCATGGTTCTATTTCAGATGTCTCCCTCCCTTCTAGTGAAATGTAAGCAAATAAGATGTACTGTCTGAAACAAAAATGCAAAAGAATATTCCTTTGGAAAATTCCATAAAATGTCATATTTGTCAGGCTTTGAGAATTACAGAATTATTGTAAGCTTAAATATGTTTTTACATACTGCTTATTTAAGAACCCAACAATTAAACAGCTAGGAGTCAGCTGATCATAACGAGGGGTTGGATTAGGAACATCTAAAATCTGTGCTTGATTTGTCCTTCGTAGAAACTGGGATGACAAAGCCCACTGATTGGTTGCAAATGGTGGAGAATAGGATATTGGCATTTGTCCCTGGCCTTTCAAGCACTGATAGCTTTCTGGAGTCATTTGAAGAATTTTGTCTGATTCTGGAGTTCTAACACAGAGAGTGGACTTCGTTGTTGTTGTCTTTTCTGACTCAAACCACTGCTGTTACATTTGCATGCCTCGGAGCTGCTTTCTGTTTTGAGCCTCCTCCATCATCTCAGTCCAAGTGGATGAGCTTACCTCCATCCCTTTGGAATCACACACACAAGGATACACACACACACACACACACACACACACACACTTGAGCAAGGCACCTAACCCCTCACTGCTCCCCGAGCGCCGCCGTTGAAGCAGGCAGCTCACTGCGCCGGGATTAGTGTGTGCTTCACCTCACTGTGTTCACTGTGTGCTGAGTGTGTTTCACTAATTCACCGATTGGGTTAAATGCAGAGACCAAATTTCCCTCACGGGATCAAAAAAGTATATACTTATATACTATATATATACACACACACACACACACATACACACACACACACACAAACACACATACACACATATAAACGCTCTCACACATACATACACACACACACACACACACACACACACACACACACACACACACACATACACACTCACACACACACAAACACACACACACACACACACAAGCATACACACATATACACACTCTCTCTCTCACACACACACACACAAGCATTCACATACACACATATACACGCTCTCACACACACACACACACACACACACACACTGAGGTGCAGCAGAGACCACTCACCCTTTTGCCAGGTTTCCCCATAGGACCACTGGTGCCTTGGATACCACGCGGACCCTGTGTGTGTACAGAGTGACAGACAGACAGATGAGACACTGTTCACGGGGCAGAAGAGAAGTCCTGCACATGCTCGCATTGTGTGCTAGAGGGAGCTGTGGAGTCTCTTACTTGAGGGCCTGGGTCTCCAGACTCTCCTTTAAGTCCAGGAGCTCCAGGAAGGCCCTGAGAGGAAAGGAGAGATAAAGGAGAGCCACCGTTAAGTCACAATCTCAGAGAATAGGAGTAACATTCGGACAATCACGTGTGATGCATCGAAGCAGACAGCAGATGGCGATGTTAAACAGCTGCTAAACTATGGGAAGAGGAGAAATAAAAGGGGGAAAAAAAGAGAAGAAAGAGTAGCCAAGAAAGTGGGAGAAAGGAGGGTGAGAAAGACAGGAAGAGAGAGCAAAAGAGAAGGGGAGAGAAAGAGAGAGAGACAGAGAGAGAGAGAGAGAGAGAGAGAGAGAAGGTGGTGTGACTTGACTTGCAACTATGCACTCAGTAAATGATGCGTTCAAAGCCAGATAACTTAATTGAGTGTTTGGCTGAAAGTGCATTTAAGTTTAAAATTGTACCATGGAATGGCGGGGTTTAAAAAAAGCCAGCCGAATGATGTGAAGTGTCTAATCCATGTGCCCTTTGAATTATACTTAAAGGGACTAGCAGCTAGTTATTTAGCAATTACTGACATGCATCTCCAATGCACAAATGGTACGAATTAGACATACTGGAGGCAGGAGAATGCCTAGTTTGTACTTTATCCCTTCCATAAAGAACACTTAGGGTAGTTAAATGCACACAAAAATGCACCCCTAGCAGGCAAAGAGCTGCTACAGTTACATTCTTATCTTCTTCAGATTTTCTTTCATCCATAGATCTATATTTTAGTCCAGATGGCTCATTTTAAAGCATTTTCCTCCTTGTTACTCGGGTGCATGATCATAAAATGTACAACTTGCAGGATAATCCTTGCTGCTCTGCCTGTAGTGGGATTGCTTCCAGTTAAATAGACAATCGTGTGTCGACAAGCCCCAGACAGCAGGAAAAAAAGCCAGCTGACAGAGAGGGGCAGCTCTTGGCAGCTCAAGGGGCAGATAGATCAGGCAGATAGGGTAGTCATTACGCCTGGCCTGGCCTGGCTGCCTTGACTTCTAGGAAATGCTTCAAGTGAGAAATCACGTCAATCTATACTTTCAAATATCACAAGAATGCTACAGAGAACAGAGGAACAGAGAGAGAGAGAGAGAGAGAGAGAGAGAGAGAGAGAGAGCAGAGAGAGTGAGAGAAGAATAAAGGAGATTTATTGACTAAAGGAGAGAAGGCCCAGCTGACTGGCCAGACTGTTGCTAAGGCTGGCATCCTCGCTGGGTCTGACTCAGCAGCGCTGCGGCTCTGAAGATTAGGCCGTCTGACGCGCGCGCGTCTCATAGAGCACCGTGGAGATCCAGGTGCGTCGCGAGCAGCACACACACCGTATTTCTCCTGAAGGAATGTTAATGAGCTGTGCCTCGCAGAAGCAGCAGCATGTGTGTGTGTGTGTGTGTGTGTGTGTGTGTGTGTGTGTGTGTGTGTGTGTGTGTGTGCGTGCGTGCGTGCGTGCGTGCGTGCGTGTGTGTGTTTGTGTGTGTGTGTGTGTGTGAAGGGGGGTGGGGATATTTTCACCAGACCTGTGTGTTGTTTTTCTAGTAGCTGGGGTTGAGAGGACTTACCACAGGGCCAGAGCGTCCAGTAAGACCCATGGGACCTGGGGGACCTCTCATGGCGAGCTGTGAAAGGTCATCACACACACACACATATAGACATCCATTAAGATGACACAGAATGCTGGACATAAATGCTGGTGATAATTCTGGAATGCTGGGTGATATCACTACCTTTACACCACATACTGTTTGCTTTGACTCTACATCTGCCTTGGCTTTGGTGCTAGTTCTTTTCAACCATGTAACACAACAGCAGTGTCTTAATATGTCTCTTTGTTTACATGTTTTTAACCCAGTGTGTTAGAATGTACCACATACCACATCACCATAATGTGTTTATCCACTAGAATAGTTAACTTTAATTATTTTATGATATCAGTGCCTACACAATAGTTAATTAAACTGATCTTGCTCTTCATTGTTCTATTAATGATAGTGTCTGGTGACTTTGAGCTCACTGACTTGATGAGCACTTGAAGTGGAAATAATGCTGTCATCCAAAACTGCTCTTGTTTAAACGGTGATATTAGTAGCTTTACTATGTCGTCAGCTTGGACTTCCTTGTAGCCTGCTATGCTGCAGTAGGTCTGGCTTTGCTGTGGTCAAGTGACCTGGCTGCTCGTGAAACCTGATGACTCGTGGTCAGTGCCCACACCCCTCCACTCAAGGTTGAGCCCCGGAGCCTCCCTCTACACCTGTTGGGCTGGCCCACCCGCAGGCTAAAGGACATCACTTTGGTATTTTTAACAGTCTTGCCGCATCTGTCCAAACAGGCTGCACTCTACACTTTTCCCAGGCCTGTCTCTGACCCACTCATTTGAGCACAAAATAAATAATTTAAAAAATAACATAAATAGGCAAGGGCAAACTACCTGAAAACTAAACCATCAGACCCACCTATCCACACTTTTTTAAAAAGACTGTTAAAAGTAGCCCTGACACACACACACACACACACACACACACACACACACACACACACACACACACCACCACCACCCGAGGGTGGAGCGGTGGAGGTCTTGTTTGGGCGTGAGTTTTTTCCAGGCCACTGCCCTGCTCACTCACCCGAGCCTGGGAGAGGATGGCCTGAGCCTGGGCCTCCTGGGCAGACACCACTGGGCCCTTCTGGGCATCGCCTCCAAAGCGGAACTAAAGACAAGCACACGAGAAGGGGTTAGGTCCTGTGGAGTCGATGTGGCAATTTGGTGACAATGTCTTTACACTGGCACAAAACTAAAGCCTTCTGCATAGTTTGTATTAGGACAGATTTATTAAGGAAAATTTCATTATAGTGATTGCACTAATGAAATCCTTTAGTAGAGTAACTCAGTGCTAATGGGGTTCAAATCCATTTGGAATAGTCATTAACTCATTTCATGGTAATTTCCTAAGTATTATTAACATAATTAAACTGCACATTTGGACCAAATCCTGCCTGAGCTGTGAAGTCACTTTTGCACTCACATAAACACAGTGTATTAACAGCAGAAATCCATGTCAGAACTGTGAGTCTTCACATATGAAACATAGCTGATGTCTAAATGAGATCTGTCTAAACTGAGTATTAACTATTGTTGTATTTCCTAGAAATAGTGGAATGCTCGTAGGTCACACTCTTACTGGCAGCATCAGCATGGTACCAGGGGGTCCTGCCATACCGTCAGCACCTGGGAGACCAGCACGCCCAGAGGGACCCTGGGAGAGGGGGAGAGGGAGAGAGGGAGAGAGAGAGAGAGAAACATAGACACATTAATAAGTTCTTTTAGACAGGACCCAGGCAAGTATTTGGAATTCCCATGAAACAGTACACAAAATACATGGGTTGACCTGAAATAGAAAGAGAGAGAGAGAGAGAGAGAGAGAGAGAGAGAGAGAGAGAGAGAGAGAGAGAGAGAGAGAGTGACAGATGGAGCATTGGAAAAACTCCCATCACCCAGACTTAAACCCACAGCTTTGGGTCAGTGGGCCTCTCTCCCCATTTCCATGTTGGAAACATAGAGCCCACGCTTCAGACATGTAATTACATTTCCATAGCACTCTCTCTTATGAGACGCCGAGTGCCCATCTGTTTTTCTAGTCTGCCTCACGTGAGCCGTTTCCTCCCTGTGTGAAACACCAAGGGGCTCTCCAGCCCTGGTCCTGCTGTTTCTTAAACCCTGGGCAGTTTGTTATGATCGGGGACACCGAGAGGAAATGGATTCTGCACATGGGCACCTGAAGAACTCTTTAATATTCTCCGATGTCTTTGGACAGGGGCGGACTTAAAACCGCCAGACTCTGGATCCGCCAACCTTGAGGATGACTGTGGGATGATGCAACTCATCACTGCTGGGAATCATTGTGGGATTGTGTGAGGTCGGGTCATTGGGTCGGAGCCACCAGGAAGCACTGATGCATCAGATGGGCCTTTGTGTGTTGCACTGAAGGGCAGGGGAGGGCTGGGAGGATGAGGAGGACAGTGTTCCATGGAAATATACTTACTCACCCCACTCACTCTCTCACACACTCAATTACTTACACACACTCACTTACTTACACACACACACACACACACACACACACACGCTCACTTACACACTTACACACACACAGACACACACACACACACACACACACACACACACTCTCACATGCTCACTTACACACACACACACAGACACACACACACACACTCTCACACGCTCACTTACACACTTACACACACACAGACACACACACACACACACTCTCACACGCTCACTTACACACACACAGACACACACACACACACACACACACACACTCTCACACGCTCACTTACACACTTACACACACACAGACACACACACACACACACACACACTCTCCCATTCACTGGCTCACACTCACACACACGCTATCCTTCACTCTTGCTATTAGTCTCGCACTTCTGTGCATTCCATCACTCCATCCATTTTTTTCCTCCTTCGTCGGCAAAACCAAGAATGTCTTTTTTCAGCGTGTGACTGTGGGGTGTGTTGACTGTTCGCATCATTTGCATGCTGCACACACACCCTAAACAGAACGATATCCAAACAGGGCGCTACACTCCGCCCTCGTCCAAAACTAACATCAACCTAACACACACACACACACACACACACACACACACACACACACACACACACAACACACAAACACACACACACACACACACACACACACACACACACACACACACACACACACACACACACTCTCTCTCTCTCTCTGATCTCAATGTTTTTCAGTGATGCTGAGCAATCGATTGTGCACACTCCAAGGGAAACACAGTATTATCCCTGGGCCACATTCATGTGCTCACTGACTGCTGACTCTAATTGTGCACTAATGGTGTATGTCAACCTGGAACAGTGTGTGTTGACACACATCTGTAGAAATCACAAGCATTTTTGATCAAACTTTGCGAGCGTGATAGAACCTCTGCAGCTCTCTGTGGGGTTTGGGTGTCGAGAAATTCAGCTCTGATTCGAATCTGGCTGGCTTTGGCCGTTTCTCTCATGCCTCTTTCAAAAGTCTGTTGTCTCGGTTGAATGGCTTCCATGTGCTTCCCCGAGTCAGGTCGCGCCGGGAGTCAGATGCCGGAGACACCGCAGAGACAGGCGCAGTGCCATTAGGGACACATGTTTGACAGAGCCCAAAGACAGATGATCACAACACGTCCATGCACGCTTTGTGTTTGTGGAGAGCCGCTTGGTTAGGTGTGATTAGATTACATGAGAGCAGCACATGGCCTGCCACAGGACCAAATCAAATAGTAAATGAGGACCGGGTGTTAGCTGCAGCGGTTTCTTATTGTGGTGTTTGGGAGCTGGGTGAAAAGGCTGCTATCTAGCCATTCCAGCACACATTGTTTAGGAAAACAAACGCTTATAATGCAATTCTGTGTGAGCGACCGGATGATATCGATCTCTCTCTCTCTCTCTCTCTCTCTCTCTCTCTCTCTCTCTCTCTCTCTCACACACACACACACACACACACATGCACGCAATTGCTGCTTTTCCTGTTTCTAAACTAATGTGGGAAAGTTTAGCTCCTTCACTGAAGTGTTCAACTTCTATTCAAGATGCATTAAAAAAAAAGAAACATTCAAATCCAGCTGCGTTTTCCGAGTAGTTCATGCAACACCTCTCCAATGTAGCTTTCACTTCCTCTTGCAGTGGAGGGATACTGTACAGTACATACTGCTCAGTCTATGGGAAGTGTTTTTTCATTCCCTCACCACCAGAGCAATTCTACACATCCCCGAGGCCTGGACCAATAAAGACCCCTCTCCACTCGCCCACTTTGCTGCGATTGTAAAATGGCAGAGGAAACCATTTGAACAACATTAAGGTTCCATCCAGAGGAAGCCATGATTGCACTAATGAAAACAACATTTTCTAGCAGCCTTTGCCTGCCCCCCCCCCCCCCCCCCCACACACACACACACACACACACACAAACACACACAAACACACATACACACAGAGACACACATAACCCCCCCCCCACCACCACCACACACACACACACACACACACACACACACACACACACACACACACACACACACACACTCATATCCCAGGGCAATTCTTTCATCCACTCCTCTGTTGCTCTCCTGTGCTCTTGATGCAGCTGGATGCTGTCTTCCTTTATGACATCCCTGGCATTTCCTAAAGTCTTCTTAGCGGAACCATAAACAACAGCAAGGCCCATTGTTCCTTTGTCCTCTCCTCAACTGTACCTCAACCACGCTTCCAGCCATTACTAATTAGGATTTGCATAATGCAAAGAGAGGTGGGTGGGGGTGGGGTGGTTAACCTTTTTCCATTCCTGTGTGGTCTTACAGAAAGATGGAAGAAATGGAGGGGATCGAGGACACTTGGGAGTGGGAACAATGAACTTTTTTTGTGGACTTGTGGACTTGAAGATGATGTTTAAAGACGATGAATCAAGGCAATGATGTCAATGTGCCCTGATTCTATTTCAGATTGACACATTTTTGAAGTGTACATAAAAGCCAGAATCTTTCCAGAAAAACAAAAATACAGAGGCTTTACTCCCAGCATTTCACAGGCTCCATGTCGCGTTCAGGTCAGGAACGGCTGAATGAGGGGGTACCCAGGGGAAATTCCACATCATACGCGTTCCACAACCTCCCAGCCAGAATCACTGCTTCAGACGCACCATGACAGAAGTGGTCTGGAGGGGGCCGAGGTGCTTTCTTTTGCTCTTCCCTCCCCCATTCCTCTACTTTGCCTCCTCTCTCTCTCTCTCTCTCGCTCTGTCTGTCTCAGTGGAGGTCAGAGGTCATGTTCCTCTGTAGGAGCCATGTGCTCAGGAACAGGAATAGACACTCACCCTGTCACCAGGATCTCCAGATGGGCCGGGAGGACCTTGCAGACCCGATGGGCCGGGGAGACCCTAAAGATGACAGAGACGCACTGTGAGCAATCACACCGCAGACACTCTAAACATTCCTGTGGCTCGAGGCACACTTACTATATCTTTCTTCGCTTATGCTACATGACAAATGTTATATTTGTTAGAAGACATTTCTAGAAAATTCCACTTACAGATGGGCCGGGAGGTCCAGGGGGTCCCTCAATGAGCATTCCCTGTGATTGATAGAGAAGGTGTGATTAGCAAAAACAAGAAACAGTACTAGAGTACAGTACTACAACATAATACACTAATTATAACTACTGTATAATGGCTTTGTCTAAGTATATCTCTTTCAGGACTATATCTAAACAGATCTGGGTAAATAGCACACCGCCTGAGTATGTGTGGCTATTTCTGAAGTCATTAAATGCTCATTTCCCTTCCTTTCCCATTCTGGTGGCTATGAGGTTTCTGAGGTAACATTAGTAACACTTACGGGCTCGATGACTGCAGGCTCTCCCTTCTCTCCCTTCTGTCCCAGGTAGCCGGCTTCACCATCAACCTAGAGACAAGAGCGGGTGGAGGATAAGCCTCAACCCAGTTCACCTTCAACTCAGTCCATGAAAAGGTAACAAATCTAGCAATAGGATGCACTGCTAATCAATATTATTGATGATCTACGTTTGTGTAAGAAGATGACATGATGCAGTGGCCAAACAAACTTGCCAGTTTTGTTTTTCCTTTTCATTACAATATGTTCATTACTGAATGAAGGGGCATTGATATTACAGAAACCGATCAGCTTGGGATCATGGTATTTTTCTGTCAAAATGAGGTCATACATCATATTCTTACACATGCTGTGATACCTTAACGAAAAAAGAGTTACACAAACACAACTACTTCAGAATTCTCTACAACAGAAAAACAGTCAAAGGGAAAGTTGGAAGGATTCCACATGCTGTTCATGTTAGTCTCGATACAGGGTGCAATACCCACACATGCTTCAGATGGACAGCGATGCCAATGCTGTGACAGCAAGGCTGTGTTGTCCTCAGAGAAGGGGAACAAGTCAATGTAAACAAACACAATGTGCACTGGAGAGAAGAGAGGGAGAGAAAACGACAGGAACGATACCATTCTGCTGCATCAAGGAATAGAGCCTGGCCACTGGGTGTTGTCAGTGGGTATGGGGTATGGTTTAAACAAACTCTCTATCAGCTCTAGGCTAGTGAGCATTGAATCAGTTTTGTGTGAAAGACATAACAACAGTTGTGCTTGTTGTAAAAGCTTCAGTGATCGCTGGCTTGCTGTCCTTCTGGGAGACTAACAAATCTATGTGGGGATGTGAATTACTGCTATGGACTCGGTGTTTATTTCCCTTGAGTGACACAGGGGGATGACATTTCTCATGTCAACGTATACAACATGAGGTTCTGCCTGTGGTCCGTAAGAGTAGAGCTGGAAATGTTCCATAAGCAATAAGGGTTGTGCGCATTTCACACTAAAATGACAATTGTGTGTGTGTGTGTGCTTGTGAATGGTTTGGGTCAATGAGTCTACAGTCAATATGTGTACATGTGTGTAAATATTTGTGTGTCAGTGTGTGTGTGTGTGTGTGTGTGTGTGTGTGTGTGTGTGTGTGTGTGTTTGTGTGTGTGTATGCACACACATACACACACACACATTCTCATAGCCATCTCAGCAAGACCTTAAGGGTTGCCAGAGTAAGCACACACGCACTGGCCTAAGACAACAAGACCTTAGGCCTTAAACACACACACACACACACACACACACAGCGCATCTGACTGTCTGATTTCCTGTCCCATATCCATCTCTTTACACAAGAAAGAAATCACAACAGACATTGGACAGGAAGAGACTAAACATACATCTCTCTCTCTCTCTCTCGCTCTCTCTCTTTATCAGCGTTAGCCAAAAACTTCAGAGGATTCACTCCACATCTGCTGTGCTAATCTGAACTGCCTGACATGTATCCTTGGTGTAGTGTGGGGAGTCCTGTGGTCTGGCCTGGACATAAGTGACCAGTGACTGGTCTGATCGGTGCGAGTTAAAGAGGGGCTAAATGATGTGGGGTAGGGGGTAAAAGGCCATGGCTGACCAGACAGCTGGGGCCTGAGTGATGAGGTAGCGGCTGTACCCCCGGGCAATCCATCCTGATAGGCCCCTGACAGGAAGCTTTTTTCCAAAGGGGCTAAAGAGAGTCATCAAGGGGTGGGGGGTGCAGCGTCATATTTTGAAGGAGGGGGGACCTTATGGGATATGTTAATGACGTCTACCTCCCTGTGTGTGTGTGTGTGTGTGTGTGTGTGTGTGTGTGTGTGTGTGTGTGTGTGTGTGTGTGTGTGTGTGTGTGTGTGCAATGCTTGGGAGAAACAAACAAGAGACAACGGGAAAAGGAAAAAAAAGAAATGAGGAAAAAATGAAAATAAATGACCCGTAGAGAAACAATGGAAACGTCAGCACATGCTGTGACAGAAAAACACAGAAGAAATGAGAAATAAATCAAAGAGAGAAAGAGCATGAGAAAGTGTGTGTGCGTGTGTGGGTGTGTGTGTCTGTGTGTGTGTGTGTGTGTGTGTGAGAGAGTCAGAGAGAGAGATATATTGAGAGAAGAGATCCAGAAGACAGACATATGAAGAGTACAGACAGACACGATATGAAGTGAAAGTAAAGTGGAGGTCAGAAAAGTTAGACCGTGTTTCAGGATCTGGACTGGCGGGAAGGTGACTCCATGACAGGCTCCAAGGACACACACACACACACAAACGCAAACTCACATGTGAAAATGACACTCCATGCCAAGCCGTGGCTTACGGGTGGACCACATACCCAGTGTGCAGGTTAGACATTCGGTTCTGACACGGAATAGAGAAGCTACAAAGCGGACGAGACACACAGCCTCCACCACCAGCCACCCCCCTCCCCGCAACACCCACCGCACGACCCCACACCATTCATACCCCTTCTCATGCAGCCACACTGGTTTGGAGTTGTGGCAGGTTGCGGCCAAGGTGGGAGGAGGGGGTGTGCGCCATACTTACGCTGGCCTCCGAGACGTCCGTTTCGGCCGGCTTGCCCTGCCCGAACTCATCGTCATATGCCATGGCGGTCGGGGCGGGCCCCGCCGTACCCAGATCATCGTACGCCCCGTAGTCATAGTGACTCCCGCCAAGCTCATTTACGTCATACTCCTTAAGGTCATACTCCTTAAAGTCATACGCGTTTCCTTCGGAGGCCACCGCCGCTGTGTCCTCGGGCTGCACCGCTTCCGTGGCAACGGTAGGCTCGGGAGCGGCTTCGGCCGTTTCAGGGACATAGTCATCAACAATTTCCTCTTCCACAGCCTCACATTACCCAAGCAAATGCAGCGAAGGAGGGGATGGGGTTGGAGGGAACATGGATGTTAGTCAAGCAGTTATCGGCACAGACTAGTGTATTCATATCCTACATCTCAGCAGGTCAACATGAATTCAGCATGATAAACAGTTAAAATCTGAGTGGCAACATGGTAACACCTCATACTGGTCCCTTTTAATGATATGGGTAATGAATTGAGTAGCCTGCATTATCAAACAGAACAGTAGCTACAATAGCATTTGCTCTCACTTTAAATCATTCATAATTTCAATGGGCTGTGTTTTCAGTCCATCAGTCAAAGTTGACTCTTACTGAGGGTAGCAAAATATTATGAATGGAAGTTCATAGAGAAATGCTATTGAGCTCTGTTATGAGTGAATATGCTGAATATGTTTAGCCTACATCAATTTCTGCATGTCAACATATTAACAGTTAGAGCTAAAGATATAGGGATATCTCAGCCTTTTGACTAAACTGTATTGCACTTACAGACATTAAATTTGATCACTTTCATCTGTTACTTTAGAGAGACCACATGAAGTGTTACCTTGATTTGTAAGAGCATGACAAATTCTACATATAAAAGTACAAGTAAATAATACAAGTCTATGACAGACTTTAAATTATTCCAGTCTTTTTTCAGAAGCAGTGAACCCATGATTAGAGTAGCATTATGCATGAGGATGAAAAAAGACCAAAATAGCTGAAGTAAGTCTGAAATGACACTAAAAGTATGTTTCATTAAAACATGACTCCGGCTACTTCTCCAGCCATAGTCCAAACTGCAGAGCTGAGATGGTAAGGCTAGGCTACAGAATTTCAAGCTGGTATAAATTTGGGCAATTGTCCTGTATGTCTTAAGATATTAAATAGATCTTTGCTCTGCATTTGGGAACAAAACTGCACAGTGTCCATCTGCTGTTTGGATGAAATTCTATCACTCCATGACTGCTTATGCTAATGTGGGGTTTAAGTTTTGATCGTGCTGACACTGTGAGATGCAATGACACAAATTCATCTGGACAACTCAAGCTGTAACAGATGCACTTACTTTTCATTCCCAAAACTGGACACTGGCCGTATCATTTGCTTTCTATTTTCCAAATGGAATTTTTCTTTGTCATTGCATCTGTGTGGCACATGTTGGCTAATACCAGTTTAAGCTAACTCTGGCTGTGAAAAGTGTGGCGCTCTGCACTGCATTGATGCTAGTCCTGGAGCACTGAGATTGTGCCAGGACTATCCAGTCAATGCAGTTACAGGCAGACTTCAGGCTTGGGAGATAGTGTGGGGGGGGGGGGTGCAATTGCTGTGGTGCTGTAACACACTGGAGGTTGTGGGGTTGTTCCACATTAAACATTGTGTAAATGTGGCGACATTTGAACATTAGCCCTTGGGTCTTTGTCTGTTGACTGGGATGGGATTTTGGGAGGGCTTCACTATTTCTCCACAGAACTTTGCCCAGCTTGAGTTGGACATGCGAGTATGTCAGTTATGACCAAGGCTGCACCACTTCCAATGACTTTTAAAAAGGGACTTCACAGTTTTCTGTCCCTTATCAATCAGCATAGTCATGTTTAAACGTGCTATATAAATAAATCTGATTGATTGATTGATTGACATGCTATGAGCTGTTTGAGTTTAGCAGATCCCTCCTCACTGGGATCTAGAGTTTCTCCTACAAACAAGCAAGGAAAACGGAGACAAAGCTGATCAACAGACGTGCTGATCCTCTTTAGCTCTGTGTGCTTCTCATTACGGCTACAGCTATTGGCTTTTTTCAAAACGCTTTTTGAAATATATCATTTTATTTGGCCTCACGAAGAACACTTTAACACACCAGATTTCAAAAGACTAAGACAAAAAACAAATATTCGCAACTGCAGACCCTGCCTAATGTCTTAAATTAACAATCTAATCTTAATCCATTTGGTTTGGGGTTATTAGGTTTCCATCTCTAATACTTTATGGACTCATTTGAACAGTTTAGGATAATTAACACACTGGATCATTTCACTATTTTGGATGGTGCAGCCTTCACCACAAATGACTCGAACAACAAAAAGCTATAAAACGGATGATATAGCAATCCACTGAATGTAACAATCATCAAACAAGTTCTGCGACACGTCGACTGACAATGGACAGCATGCACCCTCTGGAGTGGATTGACTACTCTCAAGACATGGCATGTTCCTTTCAGCTTTATGTTGTTTCATGCCCGCCTCTGTTCAAGAGTTCTGCTGATGAGATAACCCCTTGTTTTTAAAAAAAAAAGAACAGAGCAATTGCTTTGAATTGTTCTGTCTTTGTCATTTCATACCATGTACTTCCTTGTCATTTGTCTTCCCGGACCTATGCCTTTTTATCTTGGAGGCACCTCACTTTTTGTCACATCTGTTTCTGTCTTTGTCAAGCAAATGAAGCAATAGAGAAAATGCACATAATTACCTCATTGGCTCCGGTTGTGGCAATGGGAGACTGAGTTTGAGTAGCATCTACTGTTCCGTAGTCAGAGTCAGTATAGTACTCTCCATCAACATTATTTGGCTGAGGTTGTGTCACATTGACAGGAAAAAAGAAAGAATAAAAAAGAGTGAAGAGTTAACACAGGAAGAGCACATCACAAGTGTTATCCACTGGGCCTCGAGACAACCTCTGTCCAGTCTAGAGGAGCCTTAGGGGAGAGAGGACAGCAAAGGGGGTGGGCAGGGAGAGTTAGGTAGCATCCAGACTAGCATCAGAGATTTTCCTTTGGCTACAGAGGAAATATCTTGATGGGTTCTGACTGGGTCTACAGGCACTTTTACCCCTAGATAGGCTTTGGCTTTCACTGGTGCTGTGGCCTGGAAGCCATGCCGCTTCTTCTTAGCGGCTAACTTTTTAGCGGCTGACTGTTTGGCTGTCAGGAACTTATAGGCCTTGTGGTTGACGGACTTTGCCGGCCTCCTCATGAAGGCACTACGTCTCCTTCTCTGGAATAGGGTTGATGTGACAGAGAGCAACAGGGAAACACATACAACACATGTAAAACATAAGCACATAGACAAAGATGAAGACAAGACAAAGGTTTTTTTTTTTTAAAAGGAAAGTTGTACGTTCCATGTAGACAGGTACTTTTCAGCCTAGAAGAAGGGAACACATGTAAAGAGCTTTACATTCATATCAGACAGAAAAGAACAAGCACAGACAATCATGGAAACAGTGCTTGACAGTGAAGGAGAAGACAAGGACACCCATGATGACGTACAACAGGACACCACATGACAAACACATCAAGTGTTTTATTAATCTATTTACCTGAGGCTCAGAGTATTCATCTGTCTCTTTTGCTGTTTCTCCTTCATAGTACTCATACAAATCTCCATAATCTGTGCCAGTAGCATACTGAATTGGGAGAGGAAAATAGGGCAAGCAAAGACAGGTTAGCATTACAGCAGCACTATTAGACAACAATAGTGCCGCCTCACACAAAAATGATGTAGCATGTCTTTCAGACATATTACACATTGGTTGATTTAGTTAACTAGTAGATGCTATACAGAGCAAACATTAATTGATAATGCCAAAAAGTGTTGTGGTAAACTGTTGGACATGTTGCAATGTTAGGGAAAAAATTGCAGTCCACTCCAGTGTAATGGATTTTGGGTTCAAGGAAGCATAGCATAACACAACACTTTTATAGAGGCACTGCAATTACAGAGGACTATGACACTGAATGTGCCAAACTTTATTAGTGTTGAAACATTTGGACAGTTTTGACGATCAAAACTGGTGGGGGATTTCCAAAATGTTAGGTTAATTACTGTCAAAAAGACCATGTGGAGAGCATGGTGGTATTCCCAGGTGGGTGTTAAGGCCCTAATAAAACATCACAGCAGGTCAGGGAAGCCATGAGAAAAATACCACATGCCATATGTCTGGAACCTTTCGTCATGGAACTTTTTCATTCCCCCACGTGTAAATTACACAGTGTCATACATCTAAGGTTGACAAGATTGAGGGTTTGTATTTATGGAAAGTGTATTGTCCTACCAAGCGTTTTCTCTTTCCCTCTGGTATTTTTTTCATTTTAAAGTGAGCTGAGCTCAGTAAGTGACTTCAAAGTAGTACTTCAGTTTTGTTCCACAAAATGTATTCCAGTTAAACAAATGGATATTATTTCTAAGAAGATGGAAATTGTATTAAGTCATTAGAGTAAAAGAAAAGTGAAAAATCCAACAATGCTATCATCAAGTTAGGAGGGGTATAACACTCAACATTAATAGCACGGCATAAAGCCTTAATGTTGTTGCATTAAGTGACTGATGAATGAATCAGATGTTGAAGGCAGGAGTTATTATTATTCATCAATCACTAGTAATCCATTAAAATACCTCCCTCTTTCTGTCTTTTCTCCATCTCTGCACTATTTTATTTAAATCTCTCTTCTGGGGACCAGTGCATTAGCTAAGAAATGGATGGCGTTGCAGAGCCTGGCCCACAACAGTCCATCCATCACATGCACAGGGAAAAAGATAGAGATAGAGGAAGGGTTAGTCCCCCATACAGCTGTAGGGCTCACAGGAGCACTCCCAAGCTGATGAGCTGGCTGCCCTCCATGCGCCCTTCGTGGGGGGGACCTCATGGAGGGGGGCCCTAGTGGTGCTGGAGAGAGCAGAGAGCGGCACGCCGGCGTCTGCCTCGAGCCTCCAGGGCCTTAAGGCTGGCTGGCTCTGTTCTTACTTATATTCTCATGTGGTGCTGTTTCCATCGTGCATCATGTGGGGACGTGAATGGCAAAGGGCCAACCAGGGGGGCCCTTCAGAGATGCTGCTGTCAATGTTTGTGCAAGAAACGGAGTGATGCCCTACTCTGGGGTGTTTGTGTTTTTATTGAAACAGGCTGTTTTTTTTTATCACTGTTAATAAGAGATACCAGTTGACTTAAAAATGTTTAATTGTATTAATTTAGCTTATATTTGTTGGCGCCACGTTGAACTACTGTATGTCTAGGATAGACGATCCTATCATTTTCTTTCAATTGCCAGTGGAAAGGCCTAAAAATAGGTTAAGACAACAACTGCGCAAGCCAATGATGTTCTATCCGAATGTTCCAGAAGTTTTTCTACTGTAATGTATGCTCCTGTAAAACACTGTTCTTTTTCTTCTCTGTGTCACTGGAGGATCTGCTAGAGCCATAAGTGGAACAAATCCCAGACTTCTGCGGAGAGCACCTAGACGTCATGGCACGTTAAGAAATTCCATCGCGATCCAAGTTGTTCAGGAGCAGGGGAAAAAAAAACCTGCTTCGAGGAAACGGTGAAGGAACAAGCAAGAAGTAGACCACGTGGCCCCGCTGACAATAACCCATTAATCCTCTACAGGCCACCTAGGGCTTATCAAATCTCCAAACCACCTGTTTGTTTATGGCCAACATATTTTTTCTCCACCTTTGCTAAATAAAAGAAATACTGACCTCTGAGGGAGGACTGTTTACGGGTCACAGCAGATTTTAGTAGGGTGTGTGTGTGTGTGTGTGTGTGTGTGTGTGTGTGTGTGTGTGTGTGTGTGTGTGTGTGTGTGTGACAGACCTCATCATCTGTTGGCTGCTGGGCCTGTAGGGTGTCGCGGTGGGGTGTTTCACAGTCTGGGCTGTAGTGTTCACAGTAGTCGTAGGCTGCCTTAGGATCAGCGACGATCAACAGCTGCTGGATATCACCCTGTGGAGGAGAGACAGAGAGAGAGAGAGACAGAGAGAGACAGAGAGAAAGAGTGAGAGAGAGAGAGAAAGAGTGAGAGACAGAGAGAGAGAGAGAGAGAGAGAGAGAGACAGAGAGAGAGAGAGAGAGAGGGGAGAGAGAGAGAGAGAGAGAGAGAGAGAGAGAGAGAGAGATTTGTGAGCTGATTCAGAGTAGCACGCTCTCAAGTGGGGTAATGAGGAAAGAGAGCCCTCTGAGAACAGACATTAAAGGCATGCTTAGTCATATTAATCATCAAAGACATTACAGGAAGCAACCCAAGCCAGTAGCCAGAGCCAAGGACCCACGTTGATAGTATCTCTTGAATTTCTCTTGTTTTATTAAGCCATTGAAAGTATGCTCAGAGATAAACACATCCAAGCAAACACACCATACATGTACACACACGCAAAGTCAGACAGACCGACACACACACACACACACATGCGTGCACACACACAAACACACATAGACACACTGGCCCTGTCACTACAAGCGTCTTATGCTTGATCAACCTCAAGCACACTGGACTTTTTAAATTTAATTTATATAGTGTAATTAGTATTTAGTTTTGTTAGTTTTTCTATTTCTTGAATTTCTTGAATTTCCCCTGGGGATCAATAAAGTATCTATCTATCTAGTTTTCTTATCTACTGTCTTTATTGTACAGTGGATTTTAGTTATATGTTTATACTTATACTTATGTTTACCATTTCTGCTGTAAGTGCATGTTGTGTGTGATGTCTGTATGCTACTAAGACCCTTGAATTTCCCCTTGGGGATCAATAAAGTATCTATCTATCTATCTATCTATCTATCTATCTAGTATATCAAGCAACATCCACACCAACAGAATGCATCAGCCTGAGACAATCCAGCACACACATTTTTCCAACCACTGCATCTGGCGCTCAGGAAAATCAGAGAAAATTGTCTCCCACAGGCTTCTCAGGTGAATTATCAGCCAAGCTATGGTATCACCACAGATGCGGTTCTTTTTTGTTTGGTGCTTGGAATATCTGGAAAATATCGGATAGAAGCAGCCAACATGCTGAACTTATTTGAATCCTAACAAGGAGGGCCTTTGCAAAATCCTCCGTTGAAGAACAACAGAGTTCTGCAGTTGGAAGAGCCGCATAAACCACTTGATTATTTGGAACATCTGGGGGACATTTCTAAGCTGTTTGGCAACTCTGAAGGGAAGGACAGGGCACTTAAAGTGAATATTTTGAAGCAATCAGATGTTCACTGGTGTCTTCTGGACTCAGATCCACCCTCCGTGGGATGGGAAGACGACCAGGAACCACAAGATGCTTGGGGGCAACCTGGGACCCACAGGGAAGTGTGTGGGGGGTACCACTGGCACGATATATTCGCATGGCCCACATTATATATGTCACCCGCAAACGAGAGAGTGGCCCTTGGTGGCCCTTGCCCTCAGGCGACAACGAAAAAAGTGCTGCACGTCCCAAAACAACAAGCGGATCCGCCCCACCGCGCCCCCAGGCAGTAAGAATAGAACGCATAATAACACACGGGCCGCTCGAAGCGACGGGAGCGCACTAGTGCTGCGGTTTCTCTCGAATCTGGCCCCGAGATGCGCACCAAAAACACCACAAGCCCAATCGCTGGGTTGCACGTCAGGCACGGTCATCCCTTTCCCTTCGCATAGGCGGTCTGTAGGATTTTACAGAGCTGCTCTCAGCACTCGAGGGCCACAGCAGCTCCTGCCAAAGGTTTCACTAAAGCAGTCAAAGCAGGCCACATGTTGGCTTGTAGGACAGAATGCTCCTCCTTGACGGACCCTTTAAAGTTTTATTTACTTTATTCCGAGGCACAATGCATGCCATGATGCCTGAAGCTGGGTGGGGTGGGGGGGGGGGGGGGGGATGGGGGGTTCAGACTGATCGGAGGTATGCTCCCACAGCCTCTGGATGCACACTCAGGAATGCTTGGGTTTTTAACTGGCAGCACAGGAGCTTGGCAAAGGCACCCCAGGACTGTGAATCAGCAGGCTGGAACACATCTGGACCTATGAGTGTGTCTGTGTGTGTATGTAAATATGTGTGTCTATCTGTGTTTGTGTATGTGTGTGTGTGTGAGAGAGAGAAGGAAAGAGAGAGAGAAAGAGAGAGAGAGAGAGAGAGAGAGAGAGAAAGAAAGGAAGACAGACAGAGGTGAGCTACAGTATAGTATTGAAGGATGAAAGATAAACAACCCGGTGGCCAGGAAAGCCTGAGGCAATATATACAAAAGTAAACTACCGTGTTTCAAAACTGCTGGCTGCAAGCTACATATGATTAACTACCTCTGTGAAATATATGCTGTGCCCAGGCAGGAAAACTCCCTGCCCTCTCCTAAAATGGCATGGCCAGGAAAACAAAAGTCCGCCACCACCGCTGACGGCCAACAAAAACGGCACAAATGAGAAATAATCATCCAAAATCTGTCCCAATATTATTCTAAGCCACAATTGAAAATATCACCTGTGACCACCATTATACCACGCGTCTAGCAGACCATGAAAGCCCGGGTTGGCTCCAGAAGGAGCCGTCTGTGCACTGAGGTGCCCGTGCCAACGTCTGGGGGATGAGGGGGGGTGGCAGGTGGCAGCAAGATCAAGCCCAAGCATGACTGGAGCTGACGGATCTTACCTCATGGGGTCACCTGTGAGTGCCAACCATGGCTGGGGGAGGCCCGGTCTGGGCATGTACACCAGCCTGCCAGCCAGTCAACTGAAAAGGCACCCCAGGGTGCTGCAGCCCAATTGGCTGCCAAGTCGGGGGTAATTAGCCACAGCTTTAATTACCACAACAGTCAGTGTCCCAACACCACGGCACAGTGGCTCCAGGTACCGCAGGTGCATCATGGGAAAGAGCTGAGGTTGTGTGGAGACGTGCTGTTACTGTCTTCCGCTGTGACGTTCTGTGTCATCAGCAGAGGTTCTCATGCCTCATTTGGGCATGCCGTGGCCTACTGGTGGGCAGCCGTGGCCTACTGGATGGGCAGCCGTGGCCTACTGGATAGCACTTCGGACCTGTAACCGGAGGGTTGCCGGTTCGAACCCCGACCAGTAGGCATGGCTGAAGTGCCCTTGAGCAAGGCACCTAACCCCTCACTGCTCCCCGAGCGCCGCTGTTGCAGGCAGCTCACTGCGCTGGGATTAGTGTGTCCTTCACCTCACTGTGTGTTCACTGTGTGCTGAGTGTGTTTCACTAATTCACGTAAATGCAGAGACCAAATTTCCCTCATGGGATCAAAAGAGTATATATACTTATACTTATTTGGCTCTTTGGGATGGAAGGGTAGCAACGCAGAAGGAAGATGGAGGAGGGGACAGACAAGAGGAAGAGCTCAAAGGGTACGAGAGAGAGGAATGTAAGGAGGATTAACAGAAAGAGAGGAAGAGGGAGAGAAACAGACCAAGAAGAGAAAGAGAGAGAGACAGAAACAGGGTTGGGAAGTAGAGGCATAGAGAGTGTGAGAGAGAGAGAGAGAGAGAGGGAGAGAGAGAGAGAAAGAGAGAGGGAGAGAGAGAGAGAGAGAGAGGTAGTTAAAGAGGAAAATAGCTGGGAGCAGCTGGAGCTTCTAAAAGGCTGTTTGGCTCCTGGCGCACACCTGTGTAACATTAGCCCCCATGACTTGGCTCTGAAGGTCTGAAGGCTGGGGAGGTGAGAGCTTTCAGCTGGCCTCACCTGGCCCCCTGTAAAGTCTCAATAACACACACACACACACACACACACACACACACATTCACAAACACCTTTGGGCAAAAAAGCCATCATGCCACTTATGACCCACGCACAGGTAACTGCACTAGACAGTTTAATGGCACACAGGGCAGGGGTCAAGCGACGGGGTCACACAGCGAGTGGCAGCAAGGTCAAGACCTCGGATGGAAAACTGAGAAGGGAAAAACAGAGAACTGAGGAACAGAGACAGTTTTAATAATTAGCTCTTCATTTTTGCATGAAATGAATGGAGATGAAGGGAAGACAAAAAAGAGAGAGAGAGAGAGAGAGAAAAGGAGAGCAAGAAAAAAGGACTATATTGAGATGGAAACGTCAAAGCACTTATGTTCATTTTCTTGAGACGATTTAAGCTTGTCTGTGACCCCAGCATGACCGCGTCACTCACAGAGGTAAAAATACACAGGTCAGAGGTCAAAGGTAAGAAGAGAGTGTGTTAGCACCACAGGAAGAAGCCACAGGAAACTGTTTTTGGCAGGCCAATAGAGAACCTAATAATACCACAGTGAGGCTTTGTGCTAAGTCCTGGATACTTCTTATATTACAGCTTCTTCTTGTTTAAAACTTTTACAACACAGAAGGTCTAAAATGCAACTTAAGAATATACTCTCAATGCTCCAAGTGGCACAATAAATGAAAAGCTAGCCCTGTCATTGAGACTCCAGGGCTTGCCTCTGCGACACAAACAAAATCTCTTCCTGGTTTTGCCTTTGTTCATTAAGATGTTCGGCCGGCTTAATTACAGAGCGGCTCGAGGGACAACAGCCGCTGTCCCCCAATCAGAGTGGTGGGAGGGCTGACCTTTGATGTACCTCAGCCCTGGGCCGCATGCCCGTCACTCTGGAGGACATACCCACCAACCCCCATTAGACACACCCCCTCCCACCTACCACAGATACGCTCGCGGCTCACAGGGCAAACTGGTTAACTCAGCTCAAAAAACCTCTTGGCTGCGGCACAGATGGGTCTCTGCGCATCAGACGAAGGCTGGGCTCTCCAGACTTCAATCAAACGCAGCTTTCGCTGGCCGAGTCTCATGAACTGGGATGACTGTAAATGCTGACAGATGCGGACATTGACTTTTTAGCCGCAGAGAATGGGGTGGGTGTGGGGGGAGGGCTCTTTTGTCTTCCCAGAATGCTTTGCATACAAAAGAAAAAACAACAACACTTAGCTGGTAGCTACCTCATCTCTGTAATGAAATCTAATCAACTTTCCCCCCCTTAATCTTCACAAACAATTTTTTATATCCAAAAACACTCCTCCTCCTGACCTGCAATCCACAAGCAGACTACACTACACTGGCTCCATCCAGCTAAGGAGAACAAATAACAGCCCCAGAAACACCCCAGACGCCATAACTAGAACTACTGTGTGTATGAGGAGAGGATGGGAGTTGGTGGTGGTAGTGTGTGTGTGTGTGTGTGTGGGGGGGGGGGGGGGCGCAGGGGGAACAGCCTGCGTGTCTGACAAGTAGTGTCAAATCAGGATGAATAGTGTGCCTTACGGGCGGGGAGGAGTGGAGGGGAGGTGGAGGGGAGGTGGGCGATGAAGGGGAGCGGGGTTCAGGCGAGAGGAGAAGGCCCCAGAGGAGCCATGAAAGAGGCTCTTTCATGAGCGCTCTCTCTCACCGGCGTTATCTGTGGACCGTCAGATTCTACACCGCCAACAGAAAGTGTCCTCGCACTCCTCTCCAGCTGACAACCGGGCAGCCGCGGAGCAGCTTGGCATTTGGGAAACAGTTCAGACGGCGAATCACACTAACGACAATATAATGACACGTCTTCCCGAAGAACTTTTTTTCCAGAGGGAGCCCATGTTGGATCTCGGGGTGGGTAATAGCACGGAGACAGGCCATATATAGAGTATAAAGGGTCCATATATTTTCTCTTTTACAAACCCATGTGTTTCCACCAATTCATTGGCATTGGGGATAGCTGTGGCACGAACACACAGCTGGACTATAGACTAAAAAAAAATCCTTTTTTCGGCAAACTATCTTGAGCACAATCTGTTATTCTGTGCTCGAAATCTTTGAAAGTTGTCATTTCGAGGTTGGTTAGTCGGAGCCGGCTTTTTAAAACAACACATCACAGAGACGTGATTCATCTGAGTGGCGAATGCATTAGGGAGTGAGGTTCCTCAAAGCTAGGCCAGGTATTTCCTTCACATTTCCCAGAGTACACTTCTGCGGTGGCCATGTAAGGAGAACAGACTAGGGCCCTGTTCAGAAATTATACACTGAGCTCACTGTTAAGAATGTCATAGGGCCTCATTTTAGACATTTTACCGTGGTGGTTTTGACTTGATTAGTTGTGTCTTCAATAGAATTCAAAATAATCTTAGAAAAATACATAGCAGATTTGTCCAAATAATCTTTGTTGCTGTAATTAATTTACGCTTGACAATCTTAGCACAAACAACAAAATTTTTTTCCAAAACTACATAGATTTCAAATTGTACAGTTTGTTTTAAAACGGGGGTACTGGGTAATGGAACTACGAAGAGGACCTTAGAGACCACTCCTTGCTTTGGTATGCAACTCTAATTCACATCTGGCAACCCCCTGACAAGAGCTGTCTGCGATTCAGAAACCTGCCACTGGTATACAAAAAAGGGAAAAAAATCAATCCCTGAAAGTTTGACAAAATGAAAATAACAAGATGTCAGATTGCTGAACATGGTGCCAAATATAAAACCTTCAACATAGCAACATGTACTTCCAAACACACACACACACACACACACCTCAAAAGCTGATACACACATGCATACAGAATGCTCCTCACTCCTCCACGTCACCACGGTGATGACACAAACCCATTGAGACAAGGCAACGTCAGCCGTCAGTCAAACCTACACAGGCCCAATAACGGGGTTCTCATATCCCCACTCCACCCCCCTTCCCATAAACAAACTTTCTCTTTCGCAGGCAAACAGACCCTCCGGTGGCCTGGATGGCCTCTCCCTCACCCTGACACTCGTATTTCACTCACACACCACAATTAGTCATTGTCTGGCTTTATTTACATCAGTCATTTAGACCTCCTGGTTCTGTTCCTCCTCCCCCACAACCCTACAACCCCTAGGAGCATCTGCAAACTGAAAAGAGGGAACACACACACACACACACACACACACACACACACACCAGAGAGCAAATACACATACACATCACCTAGTGAGACCTGAACAAAGTCAGCCACTGAACAAACGACTTTGCATTTTACGCATGAGAATTCAACTCTCTGACAATCGTGGAAAAGGAAGGCAGTAGCAATGCTGATGAGTTTAGACCAGTTGAGAAACACAAATGCTTGAGCAGACACACCAAAAAGAAAGAAACAGCTATTGGCACTGGCACATGAGGACACGAGTGAAAATCTCAAAGTAATTACCATTAATTAAACCCCAAGGCGTTTGAAGTGCTCTCTCTCTCTCTCTCTCTTTCTCTCTCTCTCTCTTTCTCTCTCCCTCCCTCCCTCTCAGATGGCACTGTGCATTTTCTTCCCTCTACGCAGAATGCAGAACAGATGTGTTCCGAAGGAGTGCTAATTGATAATCATCGCCACTCTTACATCTGTCAGGGACGAAGCACCTCGACGCCAGCTCCTTTCCATCTTCTCTGGTGATCAGCAGGAATGGGCCGCAAGTGACCGCACCATCCCTGCCACCCCAACACCCCCCACCTACCCACCTCCACCCTCTGGAAAGCGAGTCTGACCTGGACTTGCTAGACGTCAGAAGAGCCGTCCCACGAGCTTGCCCGTGCTGATGGGAAACAGACCCCGCGGTTTATGCTGTCAGCTCCCATTCATATTTATTGTTACATTTTTCCCCTTAATTTCTCAATCTGGCAGAGGCGGGACACTCTTTTGGGTCCCAAGGGAATGCTAGAGCACATTTCTTTGTGCTTGAGTTTTTGACAAAATATTTTGACAGTTCAGCTTTCCTATGTCAAAAGAACTGATGCGTTATTACACTGTTATAAACGCCATGATGACAAAGTCACAGTAACAACAGCCCGATGGATATGCCAGGGCAATGGCTAATTCTTCACCATAATCAAGGGTGGTCCATAAACCTCTCATCCCTGAAGCAGCACCCTGACTAAATGCAGTCCTGCCGCAAAGAGGGCCTCCACTAGCCTTAAGTGGCGTTAATTACAAGGGGAAGAGGCCCTCGTGACAGGAAGTGATGGAAAGCTGAGACCTTTTTTTAAAAGCAAACAGCAGCCATACAGGGACTGCCTTGTGCTATCTTGGCCGACCTTAGAAAAAAAGACAAATATCTCGCCTTCTTCTACTCACCTTCACCCTCTCCCCCCCCCCCTCTCTCTCTCTCTTTCTCCTTTTCTGTTCAAGCACAGTCCATATAGAAGACCATTTGAAACATATGGAGGGCTGAAGGGATAGCCATCAGCCAGGTAGCTTCATACTGAAGATAGCTCTGATCCCCCAGCACACCATCAGCACACTGTTTTCATTATCTGACATTCCTTCGTACTACATCAAAGAGAATATAGAGCCCATCTTTATAAAGAATATCAACCGCTTCCCTTCCACAGCAGACATTTTTCTACTAACGCAACTCTCAATGAACTGTAGCCACTGGCAGAGAACCCATAAAAGAGTAGAGGAAACACTAGTTTTTTTTGTTTGATGTATTTACATTATAGCAGGATGAGGTTATGTTTATAATCAGACTGAACAGGTAAGCACATGCTGGAGACGTCCCAGTTGGAAGCCTCTTTCTCAGGAGCTATGCATGTCTCGTCCCGGGCTCTCCTGCCAGGAGATCCACCTCTTTCAACTCCGTAACTCAATCACTCCCTCCCTCCTTCTCACAAACACACCTCCCCCTGTCCTTCATCTGCACTGGCCCACTGAGGTGGAAGGGAGGGAGGCCATCTTAAGTTTCCCTCCACATACTGTAGCCCACTTGGCCTAAAGTGCATTTTATTGCAGCAGTGTGCTTTCAACAAAAAATAACTTGCTCGAGGGAACAGAGATGCATCCATGAAACTATTCTTCTTGACAGAAATGTAAATGTCTAGAGAGCAAATATAAACCTCCCTGACCCTTCAAGCTCTCCAATTCTCCCTTGTGGAAGTCAAGGTGTGGTTTAAAATATTGTTTCATTTCATTGCTGACAAGACATATTAGTCCGGGGACGGAGGGGAAAAAAAGGCTTTCGACTGACGACTGAAGCTGCATCGCCCCAAAATCAGCTAAAGTTTCTGCTGACAGTTGGGAATGATTAAGCACTGCTGTTGCCTCACGTTCCTCAGCTCCTTCACGTTTCAACGCCGCCCTTTTTGTTTCATTTATGAGCCAATAAAACTCCCACCCCATGCTAGTTTACTTGCCGTTTTAAAAAAACAAAAACAGTAACTGCTACAGTATGGAAGGACCTATAGAGTCCCCCTGAGTCTGCTAGAACTGTAAATTACTAGGAGCTCTGGGAGTATATGCTTTCAGACTGAGTCTCCTTTGTTCTAATCTCTCCGCCCATAAAAGAGGTCTAGTCTCCATTTCTTCTTGATGAGTGCTCAGCACATGCCAAAATAACCAGGCCGCTGCTTGACATAGACTAATTCCACACGGATTCATAGCTCAGCACTTCTAACAGCACAATTACACAGAGATGTTTGAGATGTCTGGGAAAAATGCAAAAAGTGTCCCCGGAACTGACATAGACCGGTTGATGACTAAATGAAGAACCTCTCTGTATTGAAACGTATTAAAGCGTGTTTCTGAGCATTCCAGCTAGCATGAAAACGTTGCTTTGAGTAGCCAGGGGCCGATGGCCTTACCTCAAACACTTCCTCATCCAGGATCCTGGTTCCAAAGACGGTGATGCCATTGGTGTTGACGATAGCACCGCTGCTCCTGCCCAGGGGCTTGGTGACCTTCTTCTTGCAGTCAACAATGATGGTCACAGTCTTCTTCTCCACACTGATGGCAATGCGGTGCCACCTGGAATGGAGAGAAAAAGCAAAGAGAGGAGATGACAGAGAGGCTGGTGGGGTGGCAGCAGGGAAGGGGTTAAATGGGTAAACAGCGTCACACGTGAGAGAACCCCCCCACCCCACCCACAAACACACACACCTCTAAACCCATGACAATTTGCCACCGTGCTTGAAATATTACATTCCAAGTCTCATTCCTGGCCACCTAACTGCCCCCCTCACCACCACCACCACCCCACCCTTACCCTTTCTACACCCCCCCCCCCCCCTCCTCCTCTTCCCCAGTTCTGGCCTTGTTTAGCATGGGATTAAACTCATTAAACCCTACACTAAATCCTCCTTCTGGGTTACTCGGCATGACGGACACGTTGAACATTGTGGAAAGTGTGGATCGGGGAGGTGGGGCGGCCAAACGGAGGCGTACAGTCAAAACATTGTTCTGAAGATGGAAGGAGGAGGGGTGGGGGGGGGGGGGGGGGGGGTTGGCAGGCAGGAGGGGGGAGGGGTAGGGGGCACTTGGCATGGCCTCTCACGAGGTTAGATGCTAAGATGCCTCCAAAACTTCCCCTGGACATAAATGTTGCTATGGTCTTAGTGAGGCCTCGTTATACAGCAAAGTTAACAATTCAGTCTAGTAAAGTATCAGTTCTCAGCATGTCTGCATATACGATTGTGTGCAAACACCTAAACATGTTTTAATGGACTGATCCTATTAAGGTTTTCACTTTTTCTAAAGGAGGCCCTTTTTTAGCTGGTGGGATAACAATGCGGCTTAGGATATTAGAGCTCACTTGGGATGGGTTAGGAATGACTAAACAGTTCCAAATTGTCTGGCTTAATCCAGTTCCAAATTGTCTGGCTTAATCAAGCTGGAAATGGTCAGGCATAAACCAAAGTAACCCGCCAACAAGCCATCAAATTCATAACAATGGCATTCTTGACAATAAATATTTCTCTCCCCCAGTAGTGAATGCCTGAGAGATGCTTCAAAGGCCACTTGAATGTCATTTATCATCACAGATCAGCTGTCCCTCTGCAATAACTCAGAGCCATTTAACTAAACACAAATGATAAATAATAATGTTATTGCACTAAAGTATTGTAACAATTAAACCAGTGCAATCCATGCTCTCTTTCTCCACTAAATACACTTTCTCATTATGCCAGAGCTCTTTTGTTCTGATCAAATATCGGTGTTGTTTACCATGCATGTGTTCCATTGTAAACACATGGCAGCTTAATTGAGTGCACATTTGTGTTTCTGTGCCTTAATCGCATTTCTATAACCCAAACACAAAACCAAATCTGCTGACAGCTGTTCTAAGCAGGAAAACAAGCCAATCACAACGCAGGCAACAACTCTTCTCTCTCCTTCACACGTTTGCCTAAAGCCTGTGGAAATTAAGACTACAGATAAAAACCGAGCCCTTTCATCATCTTTATATGATACTCACAAAAACGATTTTGCCCTAAACGCTGGTGATTAGGAGACATCCATGTGCCTGGGTGCTGCAGGCTTCCCAGAGGAGGTCTGCTTGGAGAGTGGGGTTTAGTCAGGGAGGCTTCCCAGAGGAGGTCTGCTTGGAGAGTGGGTTTAGTCAGGGAGGCTTTGGGCTCACTCATGCTCTGCCACTCTGCCACCCACTGCCAGCCACTCTGCCACCCACATAAACTGAAATCCACTACGGAGAACGTTGCTTTGGGCTCACTCAGGCTCTGCCACTCTGCCGCCCACATAAGCGCTGAAATCCACTACGGAGAACGTTGCTTTTTAGATGGTGGGTCACACAGCAAACTGCACAAAACTACAATTCTGGCAGAAACTGGACTTGAACATCCAATGAGTCTCTATTTCTATATTCTATTTTTATTTTCTACTAATATATACCGGTAGTATCAATATTAAGGCCTTAGTTTACTGTAAATAATCACACTTAATTTCCTACATTCCTGTCGAGAACTTTCACACAGTGGTATGGAAATATATATACAAATTGCATGGAGGACGATTTAAACATAGCTGCCTATGCAAAACTGTGTTCAATTATAATGTTCTGTTTGGCCCCTTGGCTAGCTATGGAAGGACAAGTAAACAGACTGAGTCTGAATGTTAAGGCACGAGTTAAGGATCTTAAGTACTACACCAGAAGACAAACGACAGAAAGATTAGAAAAATAAATGTTCTCAAGGTCACAGGAAGTTGTTCCCTGTCACAGAGTCATAGCGGCTTAGCCACAGCTCCGAGACAAAATTCCTGAGTCTTCCAAGTATTGTAGGATTACTGTGAATTTACTGCCTTGATAGAAACCTATGAATGGCCTATTTGATTGGATTAGGTAATCCATGATGATAATGCTTTGCGGTTTGGAATAAAGTCAGCCAATATCGCAAGAGGCTGCTGTCAGATGGCCCATGGCAGTCTCCAATGCATTCAACTAATCCAGTGACTCCTGAAACAGCATGGCTTCCCCTTCCCAAACCATGACACGTGTTCTAGAACAGCATTCCTTCCCACTATACATACTAGCATTTTCTCAAATGATCTACGTAGGCCTAACGTAGGCCTATGCCTCATAGCCTCACACAATTTCCACTGTCAGCACAAATGTCGAGAGAAAAAAGAGGATGAGAGATGCAAGAGATTAAGTGGCAGGAAGAGAGAGAAAGAGACAGAGAGGGAGAGAGAGAGATAGCGAGATAGAGAGAAGGAGAGAGAGACAGAGAGGGAGAGAGAGAGACAGGGAGAGAGAGAAGGAGAGAGAGACAGAGAGAGAGAGAGAGGGAGAGAGAGGAAGGGAGCAACGAGGAAAGAGAGATCAAAGAAAGAGACAGGACAGGTAGACTGGTTTGTCGTGGCTACAGGAAACACCATCAACAAAGACAGGGGCACACTAGGATGACTGTCTGTCTGGGCGCAGTCGGCTGGCCAGGCAGCCCAAAGCAAACTCATATCCTTCACTGCGTGCCATCGTCTGGCTTCGCCTGGCCTCACCTGGCCTGTCTTGACCGGCCTTTTTATATCACACTTACTTTCCATCAGCCAGGTTGAGAGTGCGGAAGAGGGGGTAGTCTTCGGGGGCGGGCTTGCCGTGCTGGTCCTCGTACAGGAAGAGGGGGGAGCGCCCCAGCTCCACGCCCAGCTGCTGGATGCCCTGCTCGCTGTAGATGGACAGCAGGAACGCCTGCAGCCCAGCCTTGGCCTTGACCGTGGCGAGGATAGAGAAGTCCTCAGGGAACACGCCGCCTGGACGTCCGTCAGACACAAACAGGTCAACCAGGAGACAGGAGAGGGGTGACAGTGCCCTTTACTACTCTAATCATTTCCTATATGACAATTTGTTAACTCTTTACATGTCTATAGTGATGGTTATGCATGTGAGATATGTGTGTATGTGTGTTATGGTTGTCTAAGCTATACTGGATGCCTAAAAATTCCATTGGGATGAATAAAGTATCTATCTATCTATCTATCTATCTATATGTATCTATCTATTCAAATAGACAATGACGTTGGTTTCTGTTGTATATGTATGTATATATGTATACCTGTATACCTCTCCATTGTATTTTATGAGTATTCCCTGAAGTATTCTGAGACAAAGTGTTATATAATAAAGCACAGAGAACAGACATGGTCCTCCTAATGTTATGAAATGTCCGTGGCTCATTACATTCCTCTCTGTGAGAGTCTTCCATTGTTTGCCTCTGCTCTCAGTCCAAACTGGAGGACAATCAATTCAGGTTGAATGAGGGGGGAAAAAACTTTAACAAGGTCTTGTTTGTATTACGTTATCTAGAGGATACCAATTTATTTGTAACGAGTATGCCAAAGCCTAAGGGGAGCTATCCAATCTCCTGCTAAGCTTCAATAAAAAAAATCATGAAGAAAAATCTGGGTGGAAATTACTAAGACACAAACAATGATGAACAGAGAGACGGTCGGTCATTTCACACTGTATTAAAATGCTACAATATTTCTGGTCTCATAAAACAAAGGAACATTGCCCTTGCATGAGGCCAAAAGCATAAAACTTTATTAGCACCAAAGGGGTTTTTAATTTTTGAACTACTATTTGAAAGAAAATCTTTCAACTGGACTCTTCTGAGCTTAGACTATTTTATGAGCTTGTATACTCCTTAGGATTCTGGACAGCCTGTGACATCTGAACAGATACATCTCTCTTTGTCATGACACTTTCCTTTTCCTATGAAAATGTCACAGCTTTATAGCCACTTTGCCCCCGAACTGGACTGCAATTCGGGACATTTCTGCCAAGCTCACTTGCCAGGGTACAATGGCCTGTTTGGGTGAAACACAGCCCTGTACAATCGAGGGGGGATGGCATCTGTTGTCAAAAGTCTTGGCAACGCTAACAAAGGCCCACATTTACAAAAGCATTGGAAGGCCACTGACAGGAAGTGAGGTAAGAGAGGTTCCACTTACCTGGGAAGAGCTGCTTGGTGGGTGCGCTGATCTGGGCCTGTTTCCCTACTCTGAAGGCTGTGTCTGGCTGCGAGGCTCGTCGGTTTGTGCAAAATCCTGTTGTTTTCCTCACTCCTTCGGGGGCATTTTGAAAATCTAATAGCTTTAGCACGTCCACTGGTTCAGCTGTAGACAGGAGTGGGTGGGGTGGGGTTGAGGGGAGAGAGAAAACAGAGACAGTGTGCTTTTAATTCTGTGCGAGTGAGTTTATTTTTAGAGGCTGGATAGCACTCATAGCATGTCTATGAAAATAATATACATTTGGAAAAAAAATCATGACCACAAAATAAAATAATAAAAAAAAACACTCCAAGGTAAGGTAATTACAAATGAAGGGTGGGAAATGTGATCCAGCAGTGCCCTACCCACATAACGAGCACACTTATGAGAAAAGTGCATGGAACAAGGTGATTTATACTCCAGACTGAGACATGTTTTCACATCAATTTCCCAGACATGTGTAGTCTGTATAAAGTATCATGTTCTTTCACATAAACCATACCCAACAACAGGACAGGTAGTTTGCCTTTAAGACCACAACATACCACAATCATATTAGATGGGTGCTTTCTCAAATACCTTAAAAGGTTAAAATCCAGGCTTTCAGTTAACTACATCCACCTAGTCAATCAGCATATATGATGACTTAATTGATTGCTGCATATTCTTTTCTTCTTCTACAATTACCACTTGAAAAACAGAATCTGTTTCTCTAAGCTGAACTCCTACAGTCTCTTGAGAAATGCCTGGTCTGGATAGCAGCTTTTACAAGTATGTCTGCTGTCTCACATGACAGGAAATATCCTCCATCTTAGCCAGAAATGAGCAGCATAACAAACAGTGTTGCCCACAGAAGGCTAGCCCTGTAACCACATCATGGATAGGTTAGGTTTACTTTGATAAGGGTCGCCGTCACCGAGCCACTTTAGTCTTTTTTTTCCCCCTGGCACACCACAACCCATTTCACCTGGTATAAGGGCCTCTCTGTCTGATCCTGCAGTTCAGCCCCTACCTCCTGTGGAGGGCCCATGAGAATGTATTAAAAATCCGGCGGCTATCAAAACAACTTCTCAGACTTCGTCCCCCTCAAACAGTGCTACTTATATGTGAAATGAAAGGGGTTGGGGAGCGGACCTGGAACGTTTCAGTGAACTGCAGAGCTTCACATCTTAAAGGATTTTTGATTTTTGAACCCACGAAAAGGTTCCGAACCACATGACCCTCGTGTGACTACTACTGACGCGCTACTACACTACACACTCCACCACAACCCAAATGTGTTTTTGTAGGGACAGAACCAGGATTGCCGACCCGGATTGTCTGAAAGGGTTCACTCTCTTAGATAACTGTTTAGATTGGCACACAGGGCTAAACCATTCCCAGTTTTCATCCACTGTGCTCCGTATGTGTGGGTCGTGTGAGAGGGGGAAAAATGTTTGATTTCCTTCTGGACACACTTTGGCATACATTCCAGTTTTTGCCGGGGATAAGCAAACTATAACAAGCCATTTCATTATAGTCAGTGGACCTTGAGAAGAAAATATGCCCTAGCTCAACATGAACCATTTCTATTTTCTACTACTTCGGCACATATAAGGGATTTCTGGAAACTCTCAGAACTGTTCCTTCCTATTGCTCAGAACTAGTTACTGTGCCGTCTTCTATATGTCCTACTCTCTCTGCATGTGTTGGTGTGTTCTATGGAGTGCACTGTCTCTCTACTGGCTGGGGAATGAGGATGCTCCCTGAGTCTGGCTTTGATTTACAGTTCCCATTGAGTCACTGCCCTGAGGGGCATGTGGGGAAAGTGCTGATCTGTCCATTCTTTCTCTCTGCATCGCCCTCTCTCCTTCACCCACTTCTATCACTCTCTCCCTATCTTACTTACTCCCATCACCTCTCTCTTTCTTTCTCTCTCTCTCTCTCAAAGTCTGAAACTCTCCTTTCTTCTTTCAGTCTCCTTATTTCCCCCCGTCGCTCTACCTCCATTCTTAATGTGCTCTCCCTTCCTCCCTCTATCCCTTCTCCTCTCTCTCTCTCTCTCTCCCTCTCCCTCACTCGCTCTCTCTGTTTCCCTGGCGTGCATGATGAATGCATTAGAGGCAGCGGGCCCCCCAACCCTGACATCTGCAACTCCTACAGAATCTCCTACAGTTGCCCACCAGGGACAGGCCACATGTGTCTCAGGAAGAGAAGGAGAACAGGAGGAGCTTTTAAACATATACCACAGAGAGGAAAAGGAGGGAGGGTGGCAAGAAGGCAGCGGGGGGGGGGGGGAAAGAAAAAAAAGAAAGAAAATACGAGGCCTAACTGTAAAAGACTAACATTTTGGCCCGCCTGACTCTTGTAGTTAAACGGGCAAAACTTGGGGAGGGGGACACAAGAGCTGAGCCCCAACTACCCATCCGAATGTGGCTTACGGTCCTTTCAGAGGTTTGAAAAGCAGTGGTCTGCTGCGTTTATTCTTCAGCCTATACAAAAAGGGAATCCTCTTTGTGGTAACCCGCTACGAGTGGCCATTCAGCGAGCGATCACCCTTAACCCCATTCAGTGGGAGTCGCTCACGCCCTCAGACAGAGAGAATGGCCAGAGAGAGAGAGAGAGAGAGAGAGAGAGAGAGAGAGAGAGACGGGGTGAAAAAAATAATAATAATCCTGACCATAAAAAATAACACAGAAAGAAAAAAAAAAACAGTACACTGTGAAACAGGGGCACAATCGCTGACCGCTTGCTTTTATATATTGTGAAAGGTTCCACGGCCACTGGGGCTGCTGGACCGGAGGTGCGGATCTCTAAAGAGGCCACTGTATCCCGGGCCCTCATCCGTTCCAGATGTGGCTCTGCAGCCAGAGGACGACCTTGTCAGGGAGGTGCTGAAAAAAAAAAAAAGCAGGAGCCCCACCCCCCCGCCCCCACCAAATCCATTAGAAGGGCCAAATGAGTGTGTGCGGTCTTCAGGGGAGTGCATCTTATGGATGGGTGTGACATGGCCCGCTTGGCCACTGCACAAACAGACCGCGATCAGACGTAGTCTTTCAGCCGTATGGGCCTGGGTGGGGTGGGGCCGCTTGGAGGGAGGGACAGACCTTTTGGAGAAAGGAAATCTGCATATCCATGATGAGATCATGCATGGGGCCCCTGCTACGGATAACTTCTTTTTTGGGGGGGGGGGTATACACCCTCAACCCCCCCCCCCCCCCCCCACACAATAAAAATGCAAACTGATAGGGTGATGGGGTGGGATGGGGTAGGAAGTTGGGGGTGAGGGGAGGGGTAATCCGTCCCGTCGGTAGATATGCTCTGATTTAATGCCTGTCATGTTAACAGAGGCGGGGAGATCATCACGGCAACATTAAAAGAGACGAAGGGGTAGTACCAGAGGCCGGTACACGCTCCGACATGTGTGACCGCTGACAAAGGGCCAGGGACAGGCAGTTTTTTCCCAGATGTTTTTTTTTTCTCTTTTCTCTTTCTTCTGGGTGCGTGTGCGCTCGTCTCCAGGAGGAGAAGCTCACAGCTGTGGAGGGGCACAGAACAGGACCGCTTCTGGTCGGCTCCTGTCAGACACTAAATCACTTTTTCCAAGGCTGAGATCAGCAAGGACGGAGAGGCTACCTTTTCACCTGCAGCTCCCTGAGACTCTAATAATGTATTCAGTCAGAATCCCCCCTCTCCCTCTCCCCTCTCATACAGGCTCACACTCTTCCTCTCTCTCTCTCTCTTTTTTTCACACTCCCTCACCACCAAAGCCACTCGGTTCTCTGACCTCTCGCTGCTTGAACAGACCTGCTTTATGCCAGTGCCACTCTGGAAACTTCACAAGAGGAAAATGTTCATGTGTGCAATTTACATCCACTATTTTTATTCTATTCTCTCTTTCCCAGGGCCCTAAAACAGAGCCAAGGCACACAACTGTATTTCTTTAGTGCACGTCCAGCTTGGATGTCCATATATGCTGCTATTACAAGACCTTACATGCGTATACATCATGTAATTATGGTAGGTCTCATATTAGAAAACTTGGAGAGAGATGCAGAGCGACTGCCAAAAAAGCATATGCTCTATAATTTACAAACAAACACATGTTGTCTAGTTGGGTACTGTGGCAGGAAGCCACAGAGGAGGAGAAAAAAAAGGACTAGAAGAAAAAGTCAAACAAAACTCCATTTTAGAACCTGAGCGGCCCGGCCTTTCGAGCCGAAAAATAGCATGAGATTTGTGAAATGCGAGCATTGTTTAAAGGAATGCGCATCAGTGGAATCTAAGCCCCAGGGGCTGGAGGAACGTGTCTGTACACTGCAGGCCCTACGGGACATCTAGCAGAAATGCCTTCATGTGCAATAAAGCCCACCTCCGTACATAGGATACATACATACTTTCATATATATATATATATATATATATATATATATATATATAAAGAAGTATTTTAATTACACAGTAAAAAAAATGCACAAATGATTAGGGAAACTAAACAGCCATATTTGGCTGCTGAGAAATCAATGCAAAGAACAAACTGTTCAAACTGGTCTTAATTAATGTTGTCCGAAGTATGTCTGACTATGTATAAACTCAATACTGTAATGTCAATGTTCAAGTAGAGTTGCTTAAATGGGCCTACTATAATAACTTTGTTTTTGTCATTCTAATATCAATCAACTACAAACAGATCTTTAATCAGTGGAAAACGTAAATGGAGCTTTTTGTTTATTTTTGTGAGCCATTGTTGCTAGTTTGTGTGACTCAGCCTCTGTTGTGGGACCAGTGTAACTAGGCCTATATGCTGGCCTGCCCTTTGAAGACACTAAAATAATAGGGATGAGCAAAGAAGACCATCATCAAATAAGAGCACAGTACTTAGAGTGGAAGCATTCCCACCAGTGAATCGAGGAAAGCCACTGAAGGGGCAACGCTGCGTTGTGGAGACACACTTGTGTAAAAATCCACGAAGAGGGTAAAAAAGCGCTCAGAGTTACTGAAGCCCCCTCTTGGGCTTCGGTGTGGACTAGGGCTGTACGGAGATAGGGTATCTGTGTTGGATGGCAGTGCAGTTCACCCGCAGACCAGGGGCGCACTTTTCACAGACCGAGCGGGGCGCTGTAGGCACTACTGACTTTTACAGCCACCAGAAACTCCTAAAATCAGCAGCTTGAAAGGGAATGGTCATCGGCCATGGAAAAAAGGACAGGGGGGGGGTCTTTGGCAGTTATAACCAGGCATGTTGTGTTATTAAAGAAATGTATACCATACTTTATTTTCTTTGTCAGGCAGCATAACTCATTCCCAGCAGGAGTTAGATATGAGCATAGTCACCGATCAACTGCTTTAGAATTACTATATTCACCATACATTGATAGAGAAGGACATATTCAGCCAATACACGTTTAAATTAGTAACTCAATGTATTGCTCTTGAACTGTCTTCCACGGTTAAATAGGCTAAGCCCCCAGGACTCCAAACTCTGCCTACCACAGAAACAAAAATGCAATTAGCCTAATACGCCAATTAAGCTTTTACTTTTTATTTTTAATTCACATAGCGTCGTTTGGATGGCTACACTGAACTAAATTAGTGTTAACATTTCGTCCCCCTAAGTCATGATTAAACTTGTCAAGCAACTTCCCAAAGGTTGCAGAATTGTTTTTTACCAAACTGTGAGGCAGCGATCTAAAACCCTGCGGAATTCCACCCTGCTAGCCGTGTCCACACACACCTAACGGACCACCAGTTCAAACAAAGAGTTTTTTCAGCATAAATCTTAAAAGCCGTCTCTGTGTAACCTCTTGGACACATTCTTTTTAGGTTTCCTCGCGACTGCCGAGTGCAACTCAAGAGGCACTAATAGTCTGTCCTAATACAATAAATGAAGTTCAAAGTAAACCAGTAGAATAATCCCCAGTCAACAAACCAAGTCATGCGTAAAGCCTGTGTGAGCCAATGCTTAGTCATTATTTACAGTTTCATATGTGAACCAAAACTTGAATATGCTAGGCAACGCCATATACGCGCTACCACTAAGATAAGGTTTGAGAGCATGTGGTAAAACAAAATCTTAGTTTTCATGTGGCATGCTTGCCATTGACTCTATTGTTGCTTTTTACTTAGAGGGATTCCACAGGCTGCTGAATTCATCTCTATGGACAGCTGTAGTGTCAGTAGGTCACTCGCATTTGCGAGCGAGTGATCCGAAAAAGTTACTCATACAAATGTTGCCAAAATCAGTCCCATATCCGTCACCATGACGGAGCAGCATACAACTACAGTGCCTTCCATCTGGCTGACGGTCCCTGCACATTTTTGTTTCACAATAACTTTGTTAACCTGATCTTTTCTTACCTGCTCTGACACTTGCAGCCTCCAGAAGGAGTGTTAAAGTGATGAGAACGGTTACAGGGGAATCCATAAGCCACCTTTTCGTTTTCCACCTTGTGGACCACCTTTGCATCTCCATGATCGGCGCCCACAAATGTGAACAAAACTGGGCGACCTCAAGTTATTTTAAATGATGTCCCTTCCACAATCCCAAACGCAACGGATGAGTTCTACACAGCCATAAGTGAGGGGTATTTTGTTTCTTCGCACTGCCAGTCCAGGCCCCTCCGATCTTCCTTTCCTGAGCCCAGCCTTCAGACTGAAGGTACTTGGGCTTTAATCAAAATGCACTGAGCATTCGATACCCAAGAAGTCACACCGTCAAGGGGCTGGGCAAGCACCACAAACCAGACCCACGACTACAGGAAAATGACAAGGGAAAAATCCTGATTAGCAAATCACGGTGCTTGAAATTTGTGTTGGGATCCTCCCATCAGTTTTACAGAGCTAACCAAGTGTTGCCTCCGCGTCCCTCCGCAGATCGGCGTCAATTTTCTCGAAGTGTCCTGGGAATGAGACGACTGACAAGAGAGTGAGAGACCAAATAGGCATTTAAGCAATCCGCACTTTGTCAATAGGAGGAATGAACGCTGCGCATTGTCTAATATACCGACGCAGGTTCGGCTTGGGTCATAGGTACCCCATTTTTATGCCACAATGAAAGGCAGTGTACAAGTTGTCGGAGAACGTTGGACACTTGACGGATACCTGAACTCAATTCGCACTCTAAACGCAACTTTTCCTGGGCGTTTGCAGCTCGGTGCAAAGTGGAGTGAAATTAAACAAAGGACTCTTTATTCAGCCTGTTGATCAAACTGCATTTCGGTTGTTTTTTTTCTAGTCTTTATCCGCAAACACCAGTGTTTTTGTTTTAAAATAACTTATCATATTGTTTATATTTTTTTCATGGACACCAGATTTGACCAATGTTTTCTGTATAACGGAAAGAAATGTTCCCCTTGCCCCAAAGTCTTATATATGGATCACATATGAGCTAACTTTTTATAGATCAACCCCCATCGCATGATGTGTGAGCATGCAAAGGTTAACCGACCCAGAGCTATTTCCTCTCTGCCCCCATCACAATAACCATAAGCCTCTAGATCAGTTTAGCTCAGGTAGAACCATCTGAGGTCCACCTGGACAACTGAGATTGTCTCTACATCTGTTTTTACATTACCACACATTCACTTATGACATCACACATAAAAATGACATGGACCTGAACTGAAGTGAACTAAAAAGAGCTGTACCTGGCTGCAAGTTTACCTCACCTGCCCACTGACCCCAATAAACCTCAAAGGTGTGCATGACTCCAGGCATCCATGTTGAATGGTTCAGCTGTCAAGGTGAGAATGCTTTCGGCATCAAAGAACACCTCCAAATGAAATAAACGGTTGCAGGCAGCATGTTTTGGCCCCATGCATTAGTTTGTCTCAACACCTGACAAAACTTGGCTCCTTTGCATAAATATGGATATTAGTCATGTTCCTCTCCTTGAATTGACCCGACCGACACTGTTATACATGACTACTTACAAGTGTAACAGAACATGATCCAAGCACACAACTGTTGAAGAAGGGAACACTTCAAAGCCTTCAGAAGGACACCCTTCAATGATTTTGGTATGATTATTGGATGTCTGAGCGTACCACAATCAAAAGAAAAGACTGAAGCAAGTTTGAATACTGATGAGTGTTAGATATACAACTTTACGATCTATAATACAGTGTGGATTTGAAGAGGACATGTCTGTTAATAAGGTATGAAAAGATGAACATAATGACAATGTAATTGCAATGGAGTGTAAACAGATCGTCTGTAGTATAAATGCTTCAGCCAGGTTTTCACATTGAGTGAGGGCCTGTGAATGGACCGCGGGCTGCCAAAGTGAGCTGGCCATACATCTTGTATGGGAAAAGCCGCAAGATCATTCTCACTGGTTACTAACTTCCTCCTGGACTCAGTGCAACACACTGCAATAAATACAGCACTGATATTGAGCTACTGCTGGCAAAATGGAACAGTTCCATTCAGAGAAAATTCAAGGCATGTGTGAAGCATAAAACATGTTTTTTTTTTACGGAGCATGGATTGTGCAATATTTTTCTAGTGTGGAGGGATTGTCCCAAGTGAATCTGTAATTATGTGTGGAACGATATTTAAGACCATGTATTTAAAATTTGCAATTCCTGCAAATTTGGGCCATTGTTGGACTGCACTTTTATTTACTGGAATTATCCTGTTGATTTCAGGGAATAGGAGGACAGTTATAATGAAGTTAGCAGAAAACGTGTTTGTCCTGTTCACAGAAATAAATCCCCATTGTATGTTGAAGTTGTATTACATCACCATACAGTACACACACTCTATTTTTCTGCCTTCAGCACCAATTTCATTTAAGTCTATTCTTAAACGATAAGCTCATATTTCCTCATTAACTTTACAAAACATATACAATACTAGTAATACAATTAACCTCCTCCTTCAACATGTATTGGCTTCATATATACTGCTCAAAAAAATTAAGGGAACACTTTAATCATACACTGGATCGGAACTCTGACACTGTTTGGTTCTGAGCACAAGTAAAGCTTTTGAGGCGAGTGTTTTATTTTGCAAGAACTGTCAGGTATTCTGTGAATGTAGTTTGAGAATGGAGGAAAGGGTGGAAGGTTTCAAAAAATGTGTTTTAACAACTGTGGAAAACTGTAAGTGTTCCCTTAATATTTTTGAGCAGTGTATTTGGGATAGTTTCATTAAAGGGTCAAACTATATAATGTGGACTGACTTTGACTAGGTCAGTGGGAGAGCGTGGCATAGTTGACATTCATTTCATTTCATTCATGTTTTGGTGAGGTCTGCTGTAGAAATGAGACGTGTGGCCACTTTATGAATGAATGGATTGAGAAGTAAGCTTGCTTTGGAATGTGGCTTGAGCAGCACCAGATTAACTTATATTTACAGTGTGTATGTGGGTGGGTGGGTCGGTTAGTTGTGTGTGTATGGGTCTGTGCGTATGTGTTTGTGTGGTGTGTTTGTGTGTGTGTGTGTGTGTGTGTGTGTGTGTGTGTGTGTGTGTGTGTGTGTGTGTATGTGTTAGTGTGTCAGTGTGTATGTGTCAGTATGTGTGTGTGTGTGTGTGTGCGCGTGTGTGTGTGTGTATGATGTGTTACAAAGACCCCTTACACCTGGTACTAAAAACATATTGAGATGACAAAAGCCCTTAGATTAGATACTGTCAAGTAACAACATACTGATCTCAACATATTTATTGAGAGCTGAACATTCATCTAGTAAAGGCAAGGAACACTTGCAAGAGTAATCAACCCCCCCCCCCCCACACACACACACACACACACACACACACACACCCCTCACACACACACACACACACACACACACACACACACACACACACACACACACACACACACACACACACACACACACACACACACACACACACACACACCACCACAGCCCATGAAGAGAACTATGCAACATAACATTATGCTCCTCCATTTTAACACTCCATGCTGTTTTTCCTATTAATTGCCGGAAATAAGGGAAGAGATGAACAAGCACAATTACTTCAGGTCTGCTGACAATGGCTTCCGTCCAGTTTCCCACTGTGAGGTGGGACCTAAGCCATGGTAATTAGACTCATTTAACAAGCACTTATGTATGCCTCAGGACATGACTTATCTTCTCCAAGTCCCCTGTGCTACTGTAGCTGAAGCTATATGGATTACACGTGATGTGGACAAATCAGGGGGTATGGAGATGCATTTTCATAAAGACCTGTAATCTGCCATGCGGTTGAAAAACGAGAACGCAAAAAAAGTCATCTGGTGATGGATATGCGATTTGAGGTCTACTGGACGCGTGCACAAAAGTCAAGTAGGTCACTCATCGTTGTGTATATGTCTGTCCAACAGTAACTATATAACTAAAACATCAATAGGGAGTTGACTCCCTGTAATTACACCACATGAACCTTTATGGCATTCTGTACACTTGCTGCTATAGTGATGCCTTTCAAGGGTTCATCTTCAATTTCATGCAGAAAATACATGTCCTCACAACCATATGATTAAGCAACAAAGCAGTCTGCCAAGTAGCTGCGCAGCAGGAAAGTATCATTATTCTATAATTAGTGTCTGGGAGGTTGAGAGGCGCAGCTCTTTGAAGCCAAAATCTCTTATTTTCCAATGAAGTTTAATCTGACGTATTCTTGGTTAACAAGGTCTTAATAATTAAATCATTAGGTGGAATTAGTCATGTTTGGTTTTTTATATGGGTGTAGCACACTACGCAAACCATAGTTCAAATTTAGTGTGACTTGCGTTCTCCATCCAGAGGCGTTTTCTAGGATATTCTTATCTCTAAATCCTCTCTATATTTGCGAAGTCACAAGATATTAATTTCATGTCCTGCGCATGAATGGGCTGCCTTTGATGCTGTGAGTTGCTATGATCTCTGTCTGCATAAATCATCAGAACTCGGACTTGACACTGAGCCTGACACATGTGTTCCCTAACATGTTTGTAAAGCACATGTATTGGTCCAAAATGATAATTTTTCAATTTGTCTTGTTAGTGGTTTAAGGTTACAGTTTTTCTCAGTCGCTTTGGTGCTTTTCTCAGATCAGAATGAAAATTCTCATCACATACAAACATACATATCTCATTACATACAAAATTGGTGAACTAGTTATCAAATTCTGTCACAATGCTGTAGAATTGCAAAGAGCATATACAGTAAAACTGTGAAACGTACATATTCAGTGTCTTGTACTCACTTACTCCCCTAACTACAGCAATTTGTAACTTCACTGTAGTTTTCAAATGGCTGTACAAGTACTGTATAGTGCTGTCTTACTGTAAGCATTTTCAGGTAGTGTCACCGAGTTCTGACCTTTTTTGCATGGGAAAAAACTGAGAGCAAACTGTCATAATGAAAACATGACAAAGCCATTTGACTATCTTGTTCATAAACGACGGTGTCAAGACTTCTCATTTTGATGACACTGGCAGTTTCATTGACATAAATACTTGCAAGTGACATGCTTTTGCAGGTTATCCACTAGGTTTTGCAGTTTGCACTAATTGTTTTGAGAAGTGCACTAACTGCTGTGCAAATGTTACTACTGTAGTGACGTGAGAAAAGCACCAAAGCGATTGAGAAAAAACTGTAACTACTTACAGTAAACAATTCCAGGCTGTGTCACTTCTACTGTGTCTTTCAGGAAGAAATCTGACATTAGATGAATGGTAGGAAATAGGAACAGATAGGAAATATTGTCAATCTCATCCCTATGCTGTTAAGAAAGAATGGATCTTAGATAGATAGATAGATAGATAGATAGATAGATAGATAGATAGATACTGTAGATAGATAGATAGATAGATACTTTATTGATCCCCAAGGGGAAATTCAAGGAGCTATGGAGCTGTCTTGGTAATAAATCAGTATACATCTCTTTTGTACAACAAAGGCTTCTCAATTTACCAGCACGAGTGGACTTTCAGAGGCACAGGCAGTTAAATAAGACAAACTACTGTATTACTATGTTCCATGTGAAGCCTGGACTTGTTACTCAGAGGGGCAGAGTATCACATCTCTCTCCCCTTACTTCTGAAGACGAGGAGGGTCCTATCATCTCTTGAGCTGTTAAGCATTTGACCTTTGACTGGAAGGAACAAAATCTTGGCTTTTTAAATGACCCATGCTTAAGCAGTAGGAGAGAGAAGATCACTCATCCACATGTATCTTCAAATGAATTCATGAAATTAATGATGGGGAAAGGATTAATAGTTAAAAACAAACAAACATCTAAAAGAAACACTACTAAATTGTTTTAGACATGAGTCATGACTATATTAAATGAGTCCATGCAGTCCTTCTCTAACAAGTTGCACAACACCTTTTTTTTTTTTTTAAAAAGCCATTGAGTTACTCTCTCTTTTTTCCTCTCGTGTGTGAGTTTGACCCAATGTGGTATCGTAAGAGAAGCACTTTTCACAGACATACACTAGTTAGCTAGCAGCCACAGTCTGTTAGTGTCCACACTTCCAGGTCCCTGCCGGAGCATAAAGACTTCTTTCACTCACAGACACAGACCAGGAGAAACTCTGCTGCTGGTCAGAGCTTGCTGTGCCTTAATTCTAAGACATTTTTAACAGATGAGTCAGTTGAGGCAAAAGATGATAAAATCAACATATTACATTGCTATTTGCAACTGAGCTCAGGGAAAAAAAACATAGACATTCTAAACCCCCTGTCTGAATAAGGTTGAAAGTGGCGCAAAGGCCCAGCCTGTCACCGGGTGCATTCTGACACTGCAAACCCTCTATTTTCCTTGCGGTCTACCCATACTGTGCACCAGAATTAACATCGGTTAAAGGGTGCTTCCATTTTGAGAATGCCAACACAGGCTTATAATGTGCACGGCGCTCCTGGTTGCAACCAAGGGGTGATTGCTGCTAACTTTATTTAAGTAAATATACATAATTATCACGCAAATAAGCAGAGAGTCTTCAACTGAAATAGGATTGTACACAGACAGTATAACTACCATTTTTCAGAAATGAAAAAGGATTTATTTTTTGTCTTAGTTTTGTTGTGATCCTCAAATTGCTCTGATGAACCAACTATGTTTACATTTGAATTGTGTTTAACTGCTTATTGTCTGATCAAATTCCCATCTATCATCACTGGACCATCAAAAATTAAAATTTCACCTCTCTAATATTTCATACCACATTTCAATAAAGAATCCAGAATAAGAAGGGTAGAAAGAAGACTTGTTGTGTCTTGTATGTGTCGTGTGTGTGTGTGTGTGTGTGTGTGTGTGTGGGCAATGGTTAAAGTGGGATTTGGCAGGTGGGGAAACCCTAAAATCCAGTGTCGGTGCAATAGGAAAAAATGATTCATATTGGACAACATATTGAGTAGAGTATCGTGGTGTAGCAATACATTTTGCACAAGAATAGCTAGCTTCTTGATCACCTCTGTACACATGAAAAAATTAACTAACCATTTATTTTAACAATATCATCACGCTATATCGTTGGTGTGAAAGAATATATTTATCATTAATTTATCTGAGGTGGCGGAACTGCGTTCCTCCCCGTTCCCCCCTACTTTAACCCCTGTGTGTGGGTGTCTTGTATGTGTCGTGTGTGTCTGTGTGTGTGTGTGTGGGTGTCTTGTACAGTATGTGTTGTGTGTGTCTGTGTGTGTGTGTGTGGGTGTCTTGTATGTGTCGTGTGTGTCTGTCTGTGTGTGTGTGTGTGTGTGTGTATGTGTGTTAAAAAATGGTCTTGAACATCAACATGGCAAGCTATAGACATATATGAACGTCATCTATTACCAACCGTCTAGTATTTCCAACCTTTTACGTGTATGTGTCACTTAAAGGGCCCCTGCCACACAAAACCGTTTTTACTTGTATTTTTAAAAATATGTTAGGTCCATATGTGTTTGTGCTATGTCGTGAATGTGAAAATGAACAGCTACCTCCTCTGCCAGCTCTAGCCACTGAAACGAAAAAGGCGGAGAAATCAGGTAATTTGCAAAAGATCTTCAGTTTGATGGAAGCGATTGAGCTCAGTTGAGACCGTGCCCACAAAATTCGTTTTGCTCTGTGACAGTTTTCATAGGCCTATGCAAGGATGGCTGAATGTCAACGGGCTAGTGCGCTATGCACGAATAGAACTTCAACAATGCATTTTGCCCAAGAACCCATACTTGAGGATCAAATGGCTTCAGTTTATTTTTTGGAACAATGCCACAGGCTTTGCAAAAAGGTTGCTGTAAAAGCCAGTAGGCTATACCATCGCGGCAGTCTACGACCAGTGCCCAGTCCGGAAGTAAAACGTTATTGTCAACTCAAGGAAGTCCTATGTTATACAGGATTAATGCACTCACTAGCCTAGCTGGTTTAATGCCCATTTGGACAATGCTAGCACTCGCTAGCCAAGCTAAGTTCATGCCATGAAGCGAAAATTAGTTGATAACAGCTACCATCGCGGCAGTCTACGACCAGTGCCCAGTCCTCAAGTAAAAGGTTATTGTCAACTCAAGGAAGTGTTATGTTATACAGGTTTAATGCTCTCGCTGGCCTAGCAGGTTTCATTTATTCCCATTTGGACAATGCTAGCACTCGCTAGCCAAGCTAAGTTAATGCCATGAAGCTAAAGTTAGTTGATAACGGCTGTCATGTTATGGACGAAACCGACTAGCTGTTAGCCAATCAGAGTCAGCTTAGCTTGTTGAATATTAATGAGAACTGGGGCAGGAGTCTTCCTGCAGGCTTTCAATAATGCGCTAGAATGGCTTGAAACAAGGTAAACAAAGCATGTTTTCCACAAAAAATGAAAAATGTTACAGAATCCATGGTAGAACTTCAGACATTACCACAAAGTAATGAAATACGTGTGGCAGGGCGACTTTAATATTAATTTCTATACAATCCAAGATGGCGGATTCATAAAGAAACGCAAGCACCCACACCATAAGTTTATCTAAATTAGATATGTACCAAAGATTACATTTCACCATGACTCGAAGAGCTGTAAACAGTGTTGTAAAGCTGCGTGAACAAATCCGCTTGGAGCTCCAGTGAAATTTTGATTTGCGACGAGAATTCTCGGTCTAACCGTTGATGTGCCGTGAGAAAGGTTGGAAATAGGCACCCACCAGCCCAGCACTAAACTCCGAGCGTTGTAAACAAAATTGGATATTTCAGGCAGTAAAAGCCCCGGTAAGAACCATGTCAGATGCCTGATGTCGAAAAATGTCAGGTTAATTTATCAAATGTTATTTTGATAAAGTATTAAAAAACATCGTTGTTTTAGAATTTTCAAATGAAAGGGTTGGTTTTACGATATTTTAGAAGACAAACAAGTACACAGATTAAACACAGACGTGTTACAAGAGCCAGACATCAGAGAGATGCCACGGCCCGTTTGAAGTGAAAACCGGCTAAGAAACCGGCTAACTAGAAAAAGTTGTATGGTATGACACATGAGAGGCCCTTGGCAGCCTAGACCTATAGTAGCACAACTAAGGGATGGTGCACATCCTTCACATGGATGGTCTGAGCCAGACTATACCCAACACATGGCCAGTTGTGGGGCGGTACCAGCAAGGGCAGCCCTTTCCACCAGCCTCTCAGCAATAGATCTGATAGAATATCCTTAATCCAGTGCTTCAAGTATACTTAATTTACCAGCATACTGCACTCACTATAATGCTGCATTTCTGTGCATACTCTTGGTTCAGGGGTGGGGGTGGGGGGCATAGCCAGCTTATGTCAGACATGCAGTGCTGCTATCCTTCAGACAGGAATGTAATTTTGTCTGGGCAAGCATGCTGTAGCTGTAGGCTCATTAGCTGAAGCTCAAGCTGCCTTGGCCCTGTTTGGTACAGGAAAATGCAAAGACCAGCTTATGATTCATGGTTTTTGTGACAGTGCTACAAGGCTACATCTGAAAATTGACACCCTATCAATTGGTGTTAGTGTCGCAGCTGTTATATCTGCTCAGTGTTTCTCCAAGGTTGCAATTTATATTGGAACACTCCGGCTATGTCAGTTGTGTTTACGAGTATCAATAAAATAAAATTAAGAGTAGACTAAGACTGAGACAACACACAAACCATTTGGCTGTGTTGTCAAATGCATGTTGATTTAGTAATAAAAAAAAATACAAATACTGTAAACTGAAAATTCTGTTCAACTCGTGAGGCTGAGTTTGAATTAGGTTCCAGAGACTGTGGCTGGTCATTTTCTGGGGTCATTTTCAGTAAAGTCTTTCAGCAGTCCTCCATCTCTCTGATGAGGCCACTTGTTTTGGTTGTCAGTATATCTTCACCCCGTAAAGACAAGCGGGTGTCCAATTTCAGCAGCCCATAAAGCCTACAAAGGTCCTGCCTGCCCTCCCTCTCTCCTTTACCTCTACAATAACATGTAGGAGAGATGTCTAGTTAAATTAACATCTTGGAGGACAGAGACTTCCCAGCCTTCATTTCATGTTTATGAAGGAACGAGTAAGAAGAGATAAACAAGTTTAACTTTTGTGTTAAGGGTTAACTGGTGCAAAATTATATGGATATGCAACCCCAAAACAGAAAAAAAGTTGGGACCTTGTGTAAAATGTGAATAAAAAATACAATGTAATAATCTGCAAATCTCTTAAACTCATATTTAGTTGCAAAAAGGACACAGACAACATATCAAATTGAAAATGACAAATTTGACTATTTCATGGAAAATATATGTTAATTTTGAATTTGATACCAGCAACATGTTTCAAAAAAAGTTGGGATGGGGTTAACAAAATGCTGGAAACGTTGTGTAATGATAAAGAAAACAAAAGGAAGAATGTTTCACAACTAATTAGGGTTTCTGGCAACACGATTGGGTATGAAAAAGAGCATCCCAGAGAGGCAGGGTCTCTAGAAGTAAAGATGTAGGGGTATTCATCACTCTTCTTAACATGAAATGATGAGGTATTTGGGGAGTTCATCATACAGGACATACTATTATTGAAACATTCAGAGAATCCAGAGAAATCTTTGCAAACAAGGGAAAGAGCTGAAAAACATATTGGATGGCCGTGGTCTTTTGGACATCAGATGGCACTGCATCAACACCAGACCTGTTTCCAGACTTGTCATTGTATGGGCTCAGGAAAACCTCTGATAACCATTGTATATATGTGCACAGCTTGATACTCAATTCAAAAACTGCAGCCAAAATTGTAACAGCTAAAATTGTATCGAGACATGACACAGAAAATACCACCGTCTTATCTGGGCCTGAGCTTGTTTAAAATGGACTGAGGTAACTGAGGTAACATGTACCATTGTTTTTGGAAATCATGGACCCATCTGGGCTAAATAGGAGAGGGCCTATCCAAGTATCCAACCTATCCAACTTGTTTTAGTGCTCACTTCGAAACCCAACATCTATGACGGTGTGGAGGAACATTAGTGCCTACAGCATGGGCATCTTGCACATTTGGCAAAGCATAATCAATTCTGAATGATGTATACAGGTTTTGAGCAACATATACTGCCATCCAGGCAATGTATTTTCCAGGGAAGACCTTGTATATTTCAGGGAAGCAATGCCAAAATGAATTCTGCACATATTTAAATAGTATAGAAGAAGAGTCCAGGTGCTAAGATGGCCTGTCTGCAGTCCATATTTGTGAAATTAGGTGCATAATGGAATAAAAAACAAAACTAAGAGTATCCCATACTGTTGAGCAACTGAAATCCTATATCGGGGAGTAAAGGGACAACATTTTATTCTCAAAACTCTAGCAAATGGTCTCCTCAGTTCCTAAACTTTTACAGAATTGTGTTAAATGAAGAGGTGAAGCAGCACAGTGGAAAACATGCTCTTGTCCCAACTTTACAATTTAGACAAATGAAATTATTTCATCAGGCATCAAATATTACTGTTTAACTTTAACTGCCGCATCGTAAAAATCAAACTGACTTTCACTTTACTTTTTGTTACACAGTAAGGTAACTGGAGCCAAATGACATATAAATCAGTTCAAATTTGGTGAATGAATTTATTATGACCGCCTCGCAGCGAAGCGGCGGTCATATAGGTTTAGTCAGATTTTTTTTTTATTTTCTTTTTCGCATGCCCAAATTTCCGTCAATGATTCCCGGGACACTGAAAGACCGGGGTACACAAAACTTGGTGGGCATGTACCCCCACATGGATAGCATGGAACCGTCATTTTTCGTTTTGATCTGTAGCCCCCACGCTGAACTGGACCCCCGAAAGGAGGGTAGGGCAGACACAGTTCTCTGTGAATATCTTGAGAACTGTAGGGCCTAGGATGACCATTTTTTTCCGTATGTTTGCCTCCAGGGGTCATGTTAACCCATTGCATGTGCACACATGTGCACAAACAGATACACACACACACACACACACATACATTCACAGTAATCATACGTATGACACATACTCACACAGTAGACATATGTACGCTTGCATGCACAGGCACAGGCACATACGCAGTCACACACACAAGCACGCACACACAGACACACACACACACACACACACACACACACACATAACATAAACATGTACATGCACACATGCACACAATTCAAGAATTTATCAGAATTATAAACAGGCAAGATGGAGGTGGGGTTGTATAAAATGAATTTTACATGTGAAATCTATGAACTAATCATGTTTTGGTACTTGTTGTCTAGCAGATACCAGTGAGAATTGAGTGTGGATAATGCAATTTAGTGAGACAGAATCATATAGGCCTTTCAGCGTGATTTATTTTTGTGGAAAAAATGTGCTGGACTGGGCGGCGGTCACATTTTGTACCGCTCGGCGGTACATCTAGTTTAATCAAGGATCAAATATTTCTATTAGTTTTGACTGCCACATTGTAAAATCTGAGCTTTATGAATGGCAACATTCCCTCTCACTATACACAGATCTCACCCTGTGCTGTAAGCCTACTGACTGAACGGCAACTGTTTAGTGCCTTCTCAGCTAAAAACTGAGTATGGACTAGAGAGTGAAGTTAAAAAGGTAATAGCTTAATAAACCTCTGGCCTCCTTTATGTCATTAGGCCCTTGAGTTATGAGTGCCTTCGTTTTCCCTGGAGTTGATAGAGAGTTTAGTGCTTGGAGAGTCATAGAGGGAGATGGGATGAGGTTAAAGCTGTCAGTCCTCACCACCTGGTGAAGGCGGACCTGTAATAACGCCCCCAGGAAAAGTCTAGAATATAGCATATTACCATCGCTTGGAACAGTGCCACAGAAGAAAAAAGGTATGCAACCGCCTGCTACCTTCTCTTAAAAAAACCCCCCAAAAAAACAAATGAGAAACATATGCTGTTACCAAGACACGCACACCCTTATTGGGTTTCCATGGCAATAGTTTGGTTGTCTGTCCGCAACATGCCATGCCATGCTGGGCCTTCCAGTAGGCTGTAGGCTGTAAAGCTTCAAGTCTGGAGGGATCCTGGGATGGTGGGGAAAGTGTGGGGTGAGAGTGAGAGAACTATAAAGGAACGGTAGCGTTCCGCAGCGGAGGTCACTCTCAAACGATCCCAGATGATTGCTGATGAGTGAGTGAGTGAGGGAGTGAGTGAAGGAGGGAGGGATGAGGTAAGCTAGGAGCACCCCGGATGGGGGGTGGACAGGCGCTGCTGCTGTGTCCTTGCTGAATGTGGGTGGCCTCGTCCTCCTCTGGGGAGGAGGTTACGGAGCGTCCTGGAGTAGCGTGGCCTAATGAGCAGAGGGAGGGGAGCCTCCACGTGTGAAGGCTGCTAAACGAGATATATGCTCTATGGTTTCAACTGCCTGCCACTGACACAAGGCTTAGGGGCTTGGAGGTCCCAGCAGTGTGTCCTTTACATTGCCAGACAATGCGTTACACTGATGAGTTTATCACTGTGGCTGTGATACAGTTACACCACAATAGTCTCTCTCTCCCTTACTCTCTCTCGCTGTCTCTCTCTTTCTCTAACCCACCCTATTTACCCTCCCTTGCTTTTTTAAACATGCAAACACTTGAGGGAAAGTACTTGTGGCTGGGTTTAATGGATCTTAGTTTCAAACAGCTAAAGAGAAGGAAATGCTCTTGGTTGTCCACACAGCTTTATGTATTGTTTTACTGATCCCAGCAGATGAAAGCCAGCCTGTCTTTGTCTGTTTATTGAAATAACTTCCTTCGTGAACATTAGGGGACCACCCATTGCTCACCCATCTGGCCGAGGATTGCGCTGATACGTTTCTGTTCCTCGGGAATACTGACAGACATGCACAAGTAGCTCACAGAAACACAAAAATAAACAAGCAGGCAAAATAATTTGGTCTGGATGCAGATAATTTATTGAAAAGGGTCAGAACCAAACCTTATCAAAACATGACGGCACTCTCAAGCTCTGTGCACACTAAGATCCACACACTCCTGTCCAGACGGAATGTCATCCAACAACTGCGTGGAGGAATGTCAAACTAACCACCCGACAATCATGCTGTAACTCCTGCTCATGGGAGTTTAAAACAAAACAAAAGTTGTTCTACCGTAACGAATGAACAGCAATGAAAAATGTACACTTTTTGATTTGATTGTTTTCAAAATAAAAAAACAAATTTAGATAGCACAAGTTGTCTCAAAGATCGATAACACATCTATGTCTGGCTAATGAAGCACAAAATACCTAAACCACATAGCATTCTCCATGGCCGTCCTGTGTCCAGAGGAATCAGTCCACGTCTGAAAACAGCCCACTGCTGCACTGCCACATCCTCAGGCCCTGGCTCCGGCGCTTCCTCAGGCCTCTGTGTATGGATCAGATTTCCTCCTTTACCTCAGTGGCGCAGTCCTCCCTGCTCCAAACAGAGCCCCTTTCATAGCAGTGCAGCACAGCACCCAGGCCTGGAGGAGCCGATGAGACCTCATCCCACGTCAGGGCCAGAGGAGAGGGGAAGGGGAAATGCCTAGCTTGGGTGATGGAGAAGAATGGAGGATAATGCTGTTGGGTTGTTTGGGGGGGGAGGTGTTGTGGTCTGGGATGATGACAGAGATAAATATATTTTTGAAGTTTAGTCGTCACTTCAAGGAATTTGTGTCAGTTGTTTGTTTGAGGGTGTAAATATAGCATTGGTTTGTATTTGGAGAGCTAAAAATGGCTCTGAGCACTGGAATAACACAAGTGAATAAGGCCTCATTTTCCTCTGTACGCAGGTGAAAAGGCAAGCTATGGCAACCCTGGACTTGAAAAACATTGACCAGCGCTATGTTTCCCCCAACCAGCGACAGAAACGCCGACTGTCTCTCTAAAAGACAAAAATCTGACTGTGTCATGGGGCGATTTTACACACCCTCCGGGGCCATGCAAGGGTTCTCACTCCATTTTGTCTTTCACCTTTGAAAATATAGGTTGACTGAGTCCTCCTGACCAAGTTTAAAGAGTAAACAAACTTTTGACAGGGCCACTGCTGTGTGGAAGCTTTTCATGGTGAAATGTTTAGTGTTTACTTTAAGTCACATTTTGTTTTCCCAGGAAGGAAGTCAAATATCCAACGTTTAAGACTTTTGTAGCAGACTGGTGAAAGTGATTTCTAAACTGCTTCAACTAATTAGTGGAACAGAGAAATGGAATATAAAAGAGTTTTAAATTGTATTAACCAAACTTATATAGTCCTTATTCTGAGTACGGGAAAAATGTGTTATGGTTATGGCATGAGGGTTTTCACCAAGCCTCTTTTGGTATGGACGTGGTGTTCTGCTCGTCTTTGATGCTGAACTAACACATTTGCTGCATGAAGTCACTTGTTTGCTCAACATAAAGTACGGCCCATTGACTTTTAAGCCTGGGAGGAAGGTACTTGGGCAAGAGTCCTGTGCAGCTACTGCAATGTGCCACTTTTCACAGACTCACTCGCCTTATTAACGTTTAATAATATGACATTAATATTCTGTAACATATAGCACACATAGTGAAAGGTAGGAGCTTAACGTCTATGGCAGCTCTGGTTGGTTTGGGTTCCTCAGCTTCACAGAGAAACCGTTCCCTCATCAGCAGCATTCATTGCCTTTCAAGGCATTATCTTTCAGCACGATCATTGGGACAGATGCTCGGCCTGACTTTCAGATTACAATGGAGCCTCTGTGCTTCTTCCAAAACCCATCAGAGTCTGCTACAAAAAAAAAAAAAAAAACGCGATGATCCCAAAGAGATGGCATTTAGTTCAGGTTGTCTGTGGTGCACTAATTCAATTTTAGCCACACAGAACACCCTGCCTTGTCCCACATGATGCAACGAAAAGATAAATCGGTAGCTTGTCATCCATGAAATTTCTCATTTATCCGAGATGTGTAAAACACAGAGCTCTGTCATATCAACAGTCTAATGTACTAAAATGAGCTAGGCTTACACCTTAATAGCACTGAATCGTTATTGTCAATGTCAGGCTTTGTGCTTTCTGTATGTGGTGGTGTTTCCTCTGGTATAAAAAATTGAAACCACATGGAATCCTGTGTGTAATCAGTGGAGGAACACTGCAAAAGCAGTACCCCAGAGAAGCACAACAAAAACCACTGTCTCTTCTCCTGACGTAGTTTCTTCTCTCTATCCCATTTTGGATTTGAATCTAAAGTGTTAGCAAAGTATTGCTAGTATTGCACTAAAACATGGCTATGATCGGAGGTGACGTTCACAGGATGAGGCTGTCTAACCTACTTTCTCGGCGCTAGGAAAAAGATCAGCAACACATCAGCATCCGCACGTGAGGGAAACGCCATCTCCTCCCTTCCAGTCACCTCCAAAGAGAAAAGAAAGATGTGTGTTTATACAGTTTTGAGTGGCTCCCTTAGAAACAGGATTGAATCTCCAAATGCAGGGGCATAAACAGTGTCTAATCAGTGGGTTATCAGTGTGGTATCAGTCAACAGAAACCACAGTCTTGGCTAAATGGGCTTCAGCTGGTTCTAAGTATCCTCTGGCTCTGCCACAAGAAGAGGAATAACTGTCAACAATGAAGTGGCAATACGTTCATAGCGTGCAAAACCAAAAACACGAAACAAAGAAAAACATAAAACAAAGAGGGACACAGTCTCCAAAGTAAAATAATACAAAAAGGGCTGTTGCAAAGGGAACAATGACCCTGTATGCTTTTGAGAAAGTTAAGAGTGAGATCAAATTTGTAGTTGACATTTAAATCTGTTTTTAATAATAAAAAAATAAAAAAATAAATAAATAAAAACTGTGATGCCATTTGGTCTGGGAGTTCAAAAGGAAGTGGATGATGTTTTGCGGGAAGCAGTGCACCAAACACACGCAACGCCCAAAAACGTAATTAGGTCGCCGCAGGACAAAGGCCACACAGCACCCTGCCACATTTTGGGAAGAGTGACACTTCTCCTCGCACACGCTACTGAAATCTCACATGTGTCACGCGGGTGTAGCCACACTGAAGCCTGTCCATACGGTCTTATGGTTTTTCTGGTGGTGAGCGGGTCGTCCTAAGAGACCAAAGAGACAGCTCTGGCATGGAGGCTGGAAAAACACATGTGGGACATTAAGGGCCACGGTAAATCATGTCGGCCCAGATGGACTGGAAATGAATGGCCTATTCAGTTCAATTCTACCTGGCTTTCTGGGGTTCCAGGCTGACACTCACCGGGAATGACGCTGGGATCCAGCAGTTGGAAGCCTGTCATGTCACTTTTTTTCCCTTTTTTTTTCTTTTGTGTACGATCCCAATGTGATGATTTTATGGAAACCTTCTACAACTACTTTGACTTGCGTCCCACAGTCGTCTATGTAATGCAGACAGTTTGGTCTTGCAGTCGTGGTCAGTGACACGTAAAGTACAGTGTCTCTTTTGTAACAGATTCTTGATGGACACTTTTTGTCTTTTCAGTAACAGGGAAGAAACCCTCAGAGCGCTGTGTAATAACACCTCTTCCTTCCACAGATGATACTAAAATAAAACCAAATCTCACACTTTTGATAGTCAGGTTGTTGAAATTGTGGTTTACCGAACCCGCATTCCCTCCAGACATTGTTTCTGGGAGTGCGCACCACAAGCATTTTTACTTTCCTTTTCAAAACGACAAACTCTGTGGTGAGCACATCCGGTTTAAAGGTGGTAATTTGCTTGTTCGGAGCTACAAACAGAGCAACCACACTGGGCTTTAACTGGCTGAGGTTGGCCCCTGCCCATTGTCCATCTTTATGTGTTGTGTACAAAACACAAGGAGTAGGGGCATCCAGACTCCAGTCAGGGCCTGTGGCCAGGGCCTCGTAGTTCTCACTGCTGCCCAGACTGAGGGCTGGACTGATCTGCTACTGCAGGATCTGAATCCACCAGAACCTGTGCCCTCCCTCTACTTCCAAGTCTGCTTCATTTTTTTCCTAATCGATATTCATCAATTACAATGTCCATATAAAACACCTTATACAGAGCAATGGTACAATTGAGCTTAAAATTGCACTAGCAGGAAACGGTAAAATCGAACTTTCTCAAAACACATCCGAATGACATGATTTTGATGTCAACTCAACGTATGTACTCCCAATCATCCGTAAACTGATCTAAAGTGCATTTTACTCTGGATAATTCCTTTAAAATTCACTAGCAGGAATGGTTGGATACATAAAAATGTGCTAGTAGGAATGGTTGTATGTGTAAAATTCACAAGCAGGAATGGTTAGATGCTTACATTTTACTAGCAGGAATGTTGGTTGGATGCTGAACATTCACTAGCAGGAATGGTAGGATGTGATGCAGGCTCGAGCTTGCTTGAGGTGTCATCTCCACTTTTGAGCAAATGCGTGATTGCATTTGACCCCGGTCTCCTTCTTACTTAAGCTTTTCTTAGTAGTCACATGGCTCCCTAGCCCTGCTTCGGCCAGTAGAATATAAACATCCAGACTGGGGCGAAAATGTTTACCATTCAGAATTATAATTTAAATCACATACTCATTTAAAAACTAGGAAAAATTAGCTACTCAAGGCTGGCACCAAAGGCCACTTTACCATGGCAGATAATGAGAGGTTGCCCTCTCAAAGAACCTTGTAATTACATTGAATTTGTACATAGCACTTAGTGGCAATCAAAGATGTTTTTTGAATCAATTCAATGCAGAAGAGTTTATAAGAGAAAAGTATGTTGTACAAGGTTTTCGTATTCTTTCTTGCTGCATACATTCTGAGGCTTTCTGTATCGATTCATTTCATCTGTGTAGTAGCATTTAAGTGAATATTAATGAATTGGAAAAAAAATGATGAGTGATTTATTACAGGGTGTGTTTAAAATGCTGTGCATAAATGCATCCACTCTAATAAAGCAGATACAAGTTGGGTATAAAATATACAGGCAATTATAAGCAGGCGGGGTGAGAGGGGTTGGGGGTGGGTTACCAGGTCCAGCCAAAAGGAGGGAGGGAGGGAGGGTGTCAAAACGTCAACTCACAACTCTCGTGCTCATAAGCAAAAAAGAAAACACAAAGAAAGAGATGGCATGATGCAAGGGAGAAAGGAGAAAGAAGGACGCACTTTGCATACAAAAGTGTTTATTGCACATTGTTTTTAAACTATCAAATAAATTGTGCAGTAAACAGTTTTGTATGCAAAGTGCAGCCTTTTTCGCCTTTCTTATCAGTTATAAGTTTGGCCTAGCACTCTAAAAAGACGAATAAGCCTGCTCCTACCAAACAATTCTATGATACAGGGGAGCAAATGGCTGAATTTCTAACACAAGACAGACATGCTGAGGCATCAAAAGAGAAACGTGGGCCATTGTTGTCGCCAGGCTTGCCATTTTGTCCCAGGCCCAGGCGTCATGTACTGTGCGTTGACCCTGATTACCAGTGATTTCAAGAGAGTTTTTACTTCCTCGTCGTGTCTGTTTGCTGAGGCATTCCACTCTGCAATGGCTTTGGGCACGATCATTTCCAAAGAGACAGATGGGGAGAGGCAGAGATACAGAGTGAGTCAGACAGAAAAGAAAAGAAAATAATGAAAATGTGAGCATACAGTACCAGTCTCTGTAAAGCTATTTCTGGATACTTTTCTACGAAAAAAAAAACAGGGTTATTAAGATGGATTGGAGATGTGAAACCCCTCATAGCCTTCAGCGCTTCTGTGAAGAAAATAAAAATACTTTCTTAAATGTGCTGTCAGCACTTCCAAAATAAAGGGGCTATGCTTCTGTAAATATCATTCTTTAGCTATTTTCAAGACTAATGCAGGCCCCCCTAAACACATTAGGGAAGCGTGTGGGTGGAACAGACCCCCACAGACATCTGTAGCGCAAGCCCTTACTTGTCTTCTTCAAGCACGCAGGAGGATGGGCACATGCCTCATATAAACCTACTGCATGTTCTTTTATTGGCCTGACTTTGCACTAGTATTTTATTGACTGTCCATGCACAATTTCAACCAAATTTTGCTGCTCTTAGTTTTTCATTATTATATGTGCCCTCTTATTTACTTACTTTTTTGTTTACTTGAATGTTATGTTTGTCTGTGGACTTAAATTGGTAAAATATGTCTTGTCTTCACCGTGGGATAGTGAGAAACGTAATTTCGATCTCTTTGTATGTCTGGAACATGTGAAGAAATTGACAATAAAGCTGACTTTGACTTTGACTTTGACTTATGGGATTCTAGAAGGTTCCAGTTTGTCTTCCAGTCAGATTCTATCTGTCTTGATTTCCTTGAGACATTCAGCAGTTAAAACTCTAAAGTGGGACACACAGATATTAACTCATAAATATAATGCAAGTAAGAGGGGAAATGTTTTGTTAACCTGTTCCTTCAGAGAATTCAGCTGCAATGACACTCACTGTTTCCCTGTTTTCAGCAAAACTGTGCTAAGGAGTTAGAGGTTGGCTGAACCAAGGGAAGTGGGGGGAAGGTCAGCCAGTTACAAACAATTGGAATTACTAGAATTAGCATTCCCTAAAAGGAAGGGAATTGCATAAAGTTGTTTTTTACAATGTAATTTTCATTGATCAAATTCCATCCATTCCCTCATATATTAAAACTATTATTTTATATGACTGGATCCCCCTTTTATTGGCTACACTACGCAGCCTGTATGTAATCAGCGAGTGGTCTCTAGCAATTACTGGTATTTTGGTTAATATACAGGACAATTTTTCCCATTGTTAAAATGCAAGCTTGGCCACACTTGTAAAAGTCTTCAGCTCAAACTGAATCCACATGGGACTCCTTTTAGAACTGTAATGGTAAAGACGTCCTCCTCCTTCAAGGAGATGAAGATTTTAGGTTTTGGATGGTACCTTAAAACAGATTTTGTGTGCTGGATGCTAAATGAATATGTAGTCGTAAGGTGCACTCAGCTGATATTTATTAGCCAGCTGTGGTCGTCAATTATCCCACTTTTGTAATCCTTCCTCTGTCAACATGGTCTCCCCAGATGACACAGTACCATCACTGCCAAACGCGGGAGGAGGCCTCGACTGTGGTTGTGCTAGAAGGTTCCATGACTGTACCCCGCCTACCCCCCCCAAGTCCTACCCCGCCACCCCAGAAGGGGTGCGGCATTGCTGCGGTAATTGCTAGCTGAGCAAAAGCACCATGGCAGACGCTGCGGACTCGAGGAAGGGGGAGGGGTTGGGGCCAGTGGTGGTGGCGGCGGCGGTGGTGTGCGGGAGCGGACGAAGTCGACGTGCAGCCCGATGAAAAGAAACTGCGCTCTGGGGAGTCGAGTTAGCGAATGGCTGATTACCGGGGTTTGGTGATAGAAATAGAAATGCCACATGGGAGCATATATATTATGGTCACTTAGAAGTCTCCCGCCTCTCTGAAGCACGCGGGGGGGGGGGGGGGGGGGGGGGGGGGGTGTGCCGGGCCGGCCGCCTGCATCAGCTGGATAGTGCCGGTGGTTTATGGAGAGCGAGCTGCGCCAAGCTGCCTGGCACGTGGAAAAGATGCTGTGCAGGAACTGGGGCAGCCAACTTTGGCAGCACCTAAGTCTAAGTCCCTCCTGCCAAATAATTTGCCAATCAACTGACTCATTCAAATCATGTACAACCTCCCTTTGAAATAACAGAAAGAGAAAACAAGCATGTTCCCTGGGCTGGCACTCAAAAGCCATTATCATGTGCTACATTGTGGATTTGATTTCTCTTGTTTTCATAAGGGCCTAACTTAAGAAACGAAAAGCTGGCTGAAAACTCCCTTGCCTGAGGACACATTTAGACTCGTGGCCCATTTGGTGCTTTGGAAACAGGAAGGTCCTACCTCAGCTGGAGGTGAGAAACAGCATTCCTCTTGACACACACTCTCCCCAATGTGTGTCTTTTGTGGAGAACCAGACTTGTCTCTGGGATATTTTAAAAGGATTGAATGTACCATTATTGAATTTAATGTCAAGTTAGGTAGAACAACTCAGCTATATCACATCACTCCTGGAAGGTAAATCATGCTGTCTTCAAAGGCAGAATCAAGACAAATACCTATTCTAAAAAAATGACTCTTTTGACAGTAATTGGATGTATGACGTCACAGAATGTACTCCGGTGGAACAGTAATTGATGGTATGAAACTTAAGCTTTGCATTTAAGCCCTTTGTGGCTTTTTCAGACTGACCTAAAATATGTACAGCAAGGATATTATGAGAATCGCAGGCTGAGTACAGACTCAAAGTTTGGTCTCTGGCACAGACAGTCATCATTTGACAAGTGCTTGAGTTCCTATTTGAGAGGCCAGCACAGGCTTTGATATATGACCTTCACTGCATGAGTGTCTTCCAAAAGATTGGTACTTTCTCATTATGCCTTTGTAGCTCTTGAATTGTGTCTAAAACATAACATCTATAAAAAGGCTACATTCTGGTAACATATAATGTACATGTTTACATACTGTATGTACATCCATAGAGAAGACAAAATACATGAACCAAAAAAAACTTGAACAATCTTGCAAGCCAAGATGTGAATAACATAAGTTGGTCACTGTTAACACACACACACACACACACACACACACACTCACTTCTCCAGGTCTACACATTCCCAGCCTTCTGCTTAATGCTGGATTCCTGACCTCCCCTCACCCTCAAACGGTGGGCCGAAGAGTCGTGACCACTCACACATTCTCTCCCATCTGGCCAGGAAAGGCGACATATAAACAAACACATAAATTATCCTCAATATGCCACAATGAGGAGTATCCTACAAAGGGGCCTCTCTTCTGTAATTATCAAAGAAAAAGTCCTCTCTCTTTCAAACACACACACACACACACGTATGCATGTACGCACACAGGCACAGACACACCCACACAGACACACACACCAGTTTAGTCTAAACAGTCTACCATCTGAGGCCTTCTTTGGACATCCTACCGAGTTAGGCTAGATTTAGTGCATGGATTGATTACAGATCTTGCGTTTCTCGCAGAATTACGACTACCGGTTGTTTGAGTTTTCTGTCGGAAATAAATTCTCTGAGGCCTGTAGTATGCCTTGTTATGTGGAATTAGATGATCAGATGTCAGCATCAACAAACTTTCTAAGTAATGACATACATGTTGCAAGCATGCGGCACAGACTTGCGGGACAGAAAAAAAGAGGTCTTGGGACCCCTTGGCCCAGGTGACATTTGTCAGACACTGTACGTCAAAAACTGGACAAGCCCTCCTTAATGTTCCACACCTCTCTCTCTGTCCAGCCTCCACGCAGGGCTGAGAACGGAGTCAAGTACGGAAAAGAAAAATGTTCCCAGGATACATTGTTTCCATTATTCTAGCAGCACATCTGCATGGCACATTGGTGAGGAATGCCATTTAAGTTCGTACAGTTCTCATCTGGACCTGGCCCTCATGCGCTCTGGGCCTAATTAAACAATTGATAACAGCTACACACAGGGTGCCTTGTTATCGAATGTAATTACCCTTTGGGTGTGATCGCACAAATACCTGCGGAGTCTGGGGTGTGGGAGGAAATGTGACTGGGTCTCTTAAGAAGAAGAACTCCAGCACTAGTAAGGGGCTCATAACCTCCCCCAGTGGCAAAAGTGTGGCAAAAGGGAGCAAGTTATTGCAAGCCTTTAGCCTTTGGAAATGACCTGCAAGGTGAAAGTATCGGACCACATCTGTCATGCCCAATGTGCCCCTTGTCATTCTCCTGAAAAAAACTGCACTGCAGTCCTTACAGTCAAAGTGATTTAACAAAAGGTCAGCCTGACAAAAGGTCAGGTTCTCACTCAATTAGCATTCAAACGGTGCGTAAGAAACATGTAAATGGCTTTCATATAAATGGCTCATAGCTGGGGGATCCGCTGAGGGGCAGATATACTGTAGAGGAAGTGATGCATCCTCTACATGACGGCGATGCTTAGCAGAAATGTGCTGGGGGAGAGAGAGAATGTGGACACACTACGTGGAAGCATTCCACACTCATCTGAGAGAAGCCCTATCAAACAGATGGACAGAGAGAGAGAGAGAGAGAGAGAGAGAGAGAGAGAGAGAGAGAGAGAGAGAGAGAGAGGTCTCTACCTTTGACTCAGTATAAGTTCAGCTGAGCTACGAAATCCACATACCCTGATGATTACCAATTGTTAATATTTTTGGAGAAAACACACTCTGTCTGGGAAGTCTCCTGTACAGTAACCCACAGACAGCAGCTGGGGGCGAAGGGGAAAAAAAAACATTCTAACCAACACATCCTTGGCCCAAAGAATGAACAATGAATCCCCATTTAAAAATGGTGGTTTCCATACAGGTCCAATATAAATCCATTAAGCCCCTGGAGACGAGTGTTCACTGCCCCACTCAGTCTCTCCAGTATGAAAGGGCTGTCTTTAAGACCTGAGTCACAGCCTGACTTTGGTTTACTGTCTGAATTGTTGCTACTGTGAGCATTCATTGCATTTTCATGGGCGTGCTGAGAGAGGGGGAGAAGAAAGAACCAAAGCTGAGTCACTCTGGAAACTTCATCCAGAAAAATCCAATAGACCCGGTTCACATCTGTGGCTGTGCGGTCAAAAGACTGGAGGATAAAAAAGAAGCAACATTTTTTAAGTCACATTTCAAGCACTCCTCGATTATTTACCCCCAGTGTTCGGCATGTAAATGTGCACAGCCTATGCATGCAATGCCCACTCTATGACATAAGAGGTTAGGCCAAAGAAAATACTTCCCTGCCATTGTGTGTGAAAAATGGGAGGTCATGTTAGAAGCTGAGTGTGTGTGTGTGTGTGTGTGACTGTGTGTGTGTGTGTGTCGGGTGTAGGACTGTATAGCCCACAGCAAGGACAGCAGCCTTGTTTTAGAGCTGTCACATAAATAACAGCTGGAGGAATGCAGTCTCTGCATTTGTGTTGATCCTTCCTTAGACTTTTACTGCTGGATGGGTAGTTAGGGCAGATATCCTGCCCTCTCTCTCCCCAAATTGATGTTTGTTAATGGCAAACATATCAACCTTGAGAGCCGGTCTCCCTGTGGAGGGTGGTGATCCCTTTGCCTGGGCAAACACAGCCCATGGCTCTTTTGGCATACCAGGCATTTATCAAATGCTTTAAATGGCCAAGTTACTTCTGATTCAAAAATCAATCTGATTTAAACAATTTATTTTCTTCAAAGTCGTGTTCATTTTGGGGGTTTTATGTTGAGAGACATGGCAACTGATATTTCCATTTATTCAGAATACTTGGTGTCACAACAAGGCAGATTTGTTTTCTGCCAAAATGGCCAGTCTCATAAGTTGTCATCAGGACTCAATCAAGACCCATTATGTATCCAAGCTCCGATAACATTTCTTTGGCCTTTCAACATGCTAGGCTCTCAGCTCTGTTGTGATGTCCCTGTTGAGAAGCCGTAATAAATGTATTGGGGGGGGTTTACAAAGCGCTGCTGTAACACAAATAAAGTGACTTCAAGTTGCCGGTGAAAGGAACTTTGATTCGACGGGCCCTTAAGCGAGGCCTCCTCAGAGAAATATGAGGAGGCCAGCGTGAAGCGTTTCCATCTGTTGGGACTGACAGAGGCTTTCAGATGCTAAGAGTGCGGTCAGAGTGGTCAGTGGACTGACCTGCACACTGCTCTACTCCCACAATCCTTTGCACACGTTTTTTTTTTGTTGTTGTTGTTTAAGAAGCTAGGCTTCTACTTGGTAGGCTACATTCTTAAAACCTGAAATTTGTGCTCGTTTAAAATGAAAGGATCACAAAGCACAAGCTTGCTCTCCTGACATACATAGCGCTTAGAATCAAAGAATCAAAGCCCAACCTTTTTCCATGAGGAGGGCTATACAAAAAAAAAAAAAAACCTAAGCATGGGTGGAGTACCTCTTTTTTCCAAGAAAGTTTATAAAGTGGGTCCAAATGTGCATAGTCAACATGGCGGCTCTACTGTGGGTCTCTCACAGGGGACCTGCTGACGAGGCATGGGCCTTTTCTTTTTGACACATTTCTGCCACTAGTCTGGCCAGCTGACGGGGTGGCCACAGCCAGTCGGCCAGCCGGCCAGCCCCCCTCTCTCTCAGCGGCGTCTTGAACTCCCAGCGAACGAGCGAGCACTCGGGGCCGGGGGAACGGGATCAGATATCTTCCGTTCCTCCCCTCACCTGTGAAATTTCAGAGTCAGCCACCCTGAAAGGGAGCATTGTTTCCCTATGCAAGGAATGCCCGCGCTGTCCGCAAAGAAAAGACTTCATTTGCGCAGGAATTTGGAGGGTCCCTGACAACACAGGGGAGATCTCCAGGGGTGAAGTGCAGGCTACTATTTCTACTACTTTTACGTTAAATGGCCCATAATGCACGATCAACTTTCCTCCAGTTTGTGCAAAAGAGGCAACTGGAAACATTTGTACCAAGGTCTCAAAACAAATACAAAAAATCAGAGTTGTTGGCACTGAATGTCTGAATGCAAGTGTTTGATTAGAAATGGAAAACACATTTTCGGTCAGATAAATGAAAGTGTCACTCTTGCACAAGGCCAGACATATGCTCATCCTATACTTCAAACACTCTCCTTATGCTTTGGAGTCGATCCCATTGCCCTGCACATCAAAGATGTCCTCTCCTAATGTAAACATAAGTGACTCAGGAATGGACAGAGCCAGTATAGCTGGGAATGAGACTGACTAGGCCAGGATTTGGCTTGGTCAGACGCCAGGTTTACTCACTCTTCTATGTAAGCCACACACACTGGGGCCATAGTGAAGGGAGAGAGACAGACTGGGTGAGTCTGGAGACACATTCACATATAGGCCCTCATTATCATTCAGATTCCTCTCAGTGCAATATATAGTAAAGTCTGTACCTATTTAGCTTAGGAAAACACTGAAACAAATTGACAAATTATAAAAACTATAGGCCTGTTCATTTTTATGAGTAAAAAAAAAATCACCTGTCGATTACCTTTTTTCACCTTAATGACATCTAGTGCTGAACTTTTTCACCTTGAAACATCTCTGTTTTTCTATCTGTAAGATGTCAGAATGCATTTTTCATCTTGGTTGGTTTGTATGGAATGTATAAGCTCTATGCATTAATGCACACGTTTGAAAACCTTAACAGGGACAAAGCTCCGTTATCTGTTAATTTTGTTTGCTGACAGTGACCTCTGTTGGCTAAATAATGAAAAATCCATTCTGTCTTGCCCAGTTTCAAAGCCAGTCAAATGAATATTTGATTGATCTCACCACATCCAATCATCGACGTTGTAGGAGGGACCTATTTGTTCTCTAGCCAATCGGATATCGTATTTTCCGGAAACATCTACTACATGCCGGATACTCATGTGAACGCTTTGAATTCGTGAACAACTCCTCACTTTTTAGGTATGTTAAACTTGTATTTCTTACATTTACGGGGCAGGTGAAAAGCAGTTTGAAGAAGAAAGCAGTTACCAAAAATGTTTCAGGTTATATCCTGGGACAAACGTCAAACCACCCCTTTGTGTTGAGCTCCTGCAGTTTACTGGATGTTAGCCTATTTCGCTACCATAACACGGGCAGCTAATGTTGCTTTTGCTATACAATAAATGTTGCAAAGTTTCAGCAGACACCCCCCCCCCCCCCCCCCCATAAAAACATGTTTTAGCCTATAAAACATATGTTAACATTTACCAATCTTAGTTTTAAACGTGCCTAATTTTGTGATTACTGACAGGGGTTGTCTAGTTCTAGTATCGAGCGAGCTAGCTAACGTTAGTTTAACTTTTCATCTTGTTTGTGCAGCGTGCAACCTATCTTACTAGTTATCTCATCATCCCATTAATTAAAAACGGATTTTATGGTACGAACTATGATTTAATTCAGCATGTCCAGTTGTATTGTACAGACATCTTCATTATGAATCCCAACGTTACCTTCGGAGATGCAGGATACAGTGGCAAGTATGCCTTTTGTGGACGGCACTGCTTAGTTGTCCAGGCCATAACGTAGACCAGTGCCTGGAAACCACATTTAAGGCTTTCTATGTTGTCTGTGTACTACTAGAGGTGTCAACTGAGAGATATAGGAGCAAAAACTGCACTGTACTGTACCAAAGAGTATAGAAGTAGGCTACTAAGTACTAAGTAGGTGGCGCGTGCCACTTGTCCTGCGACAGTGACCCGTGCCTAACCCATGGAACAATGGCAAGTGGCAGGAGACAGTGGGCACAGTACAGTTTTTCTCCTACCGAGTCAACTAACTGCTAGTTGTCAGAATGTTCCAGAATTTATAACCCCAAAACAGAAAATGTTGGGACGTTGTGTAAAATGTGAATAAAAACAGAATGTAATAATCTGCAAATCTCTTAAACTCATATTTAATTGCAAAAAGGACACAGACAACACATCAAATGTTGAAAATGACAAATTTGACTATTTCATGGAAAATATATGTTAATTTTGAATTTGATACCAGCAACATGTTTCAAAAATAGTTGGGACGGAGTAACAAAAAGTTGTGTAATGATAAAGAAAACAAATAGAGGAATGTTTCACAACTAATTAGGGTAACATGCAACATGATTGGGTATGAAAAAGAGCATCCCAGAGAGGCAGGGTCTCTTAGAAGTAAAGATGTAGAGGTATTCATCACTCTGTGTAAACTTGTCTGCACAAATGATGAAACAATGTCATTTTAATGCTTCTTAACATGAAATTGTGACATATTTAGGGAGTTCATTATCTACAGGACATAATATTATTAAAATATTCAGAAAATCCAGAGAAATCTTTGCAAACAACGGAAATAGCTGAAAAACAAATTGGATGGCCGTGGTCTTTTGGACCTCAGATGGCACTACGTCAACACCAGACCTGTTTCCAGACCTGTCATTGTATGGGCTCAAGAAAACCTCTGATAATCATTGTCTATGTGCCCAGTTTGATACTCAATTCAAAACTGCAGCCAAAATTGTAACAGCAAAAATTGCATTGAGACATGATACAGAAAATACCACCCTCTTATCTGGGCCTGAGCTTGTTTAAAATGGACTGAGGTAACTTGGAAAAGGGTCCTGTGGTTAGACTAATCAAAGTTTGCCATTCTTTTTGGAAATCATGGACTCATCTGGGCTAATAAGGAGAGGGCCTATCCAAGTATTCAACCTATCCAACTTGTTTTAGCACTCAGTTCGAAACCCAACATCTATGACGGTGTGAAGGAGCATTAGTGCCTACACCATGGGCATCTTGCACATTTGGCAAAGCACAATCAATTCTGAAAAATGTATTCAGGTTTTGAGCAACATATACTGCCATCCAGGTAATGTCTTTTCCAGGGACGACCTTGAATATTTCAGGAAAACAATGGCAAAATGAATTCTGCACATATTTGAATAGTATTTCTCCATAGAGGAAGAGTCCAGGTGCTGTCTGCTGTCCAGATTTATCAAATTAGGTGCATAATGGAATGAAAGGCATCACTAAGAATACCCCATACTGAGCAACTGAAATCCTATATTGGGGAGTAATGGGACAACATTTCATTCTCAAAACTGTAGCAAATAGACTCCTCAGTTCCTAAACATTTACAGAATTGTGTTAAATGAAGAGGTGAAGCAGTACAGTGGTAAACATGCTCCCGTCCCAACTTTTTTTGAAACATGTTGCTGGCATCAAATTCAAAATTAACATATACTTTCCATGAAATAGTCCAAAGTTTCATTTTCAACATTTGATATGTTGTCTATGTCCTTTTTGCTGCTAAATAGGGGTTTATGAGACTTGTATATTGTGACATTCTGTTTTTATTTGCATTTTACACAACGTCCCAACTTTTTTAGTTTTGGGGTTGTATTATGTGAACATTTATAAAGTATAGTGTGTTTTCAACAATTCTGGTAAAATCTCTTAAACAATAATGTGTTGTGTTTTTTCCCCCTCGTAAGGAGAGCCATGGCAGACCATGGGGATGGGTCAGTGCAGAGCAAACAGAGCCGGACAGTCATCGTCCGTCACCTGCCAGCTGACCTGACCAGAGAGGAGAAGGAGGACCTTCTTAAGTATTTCGGAGCAGGAGCTGTCCGGGTTCTGTCAGAGAGAGGAGTTCTGGTTAGTTCACTCAAAGAGTCTGGTGTGCCGGTGTGTCGACCACTGTAAGGAGAATATAGCCCTTATTTAACTTCACAGGAACATTGCTCTAGTTGCACAGCTTTTATTTAGCCAGTTTGATAGCAATGGTAGTGTAGATTTCCTTTTTTCTTACCAGCGTGCGTCCTTTTAAGTCATTATTCTTCATGATAATCTTGCCTTCATTTGGTCCACAGAAACACACAGCTTTTGCAACTTTTGACAGTGAGGCTTCCGCTGCTAAGGTATGAAGGTTTCTTTTTAACTGTATTGTAATGTTAATGGATGTAGGATTTAGTATGGCTGATTGGACCACTTCCCCTCTCTTCCTTCACAGGCACTAAACAGACTGCATCAGCTCAAGGTTCTTGGCCACACACTAGTTGTTGAATTTGCAAGGGAACAGGAGAGTGTCACTGTACTAAAGGATCCACCTGTAACTGATGGGTATGTGTCCTTCTTGTATCACAACACTGTTGATTTGTTTGTGCATTAAGGGGGGGAATTCTCCCATGTGCGCAAGCGTGCGTAAGTAAAAAAAACGATGCGTATTTCACTCTGCGCAATATCTCCCCTTTGCTTAAATCTATCTTTTACGCACGATAGAGGGAGTTACACGTTTTGGGAGGAGCAACCCCAAAATCTAGGCGTTTCTTATGGATACAACTCTTGCGCGCATTCTGTCATGGCTTAAGCACCTTTCCAGCTACGGACTCCGGAGGGCTGTATTTACTACAAGGCCACTACAAGGTGAAACAGCATATTGCTCAATGTCGGCAGTAGGCCTAGTTCTAAATACATGTAGGTTACACAGAACGTTACAAATTAACATTACAGTATCAAATTTGGTGCTTAATATGCTGATACAGCTTCATGTTTCCCCCCATTACAGTGTCACACGGTGCCATATTTCCCGACATTACCTTATCCATGAGGCTACATTGTGAAATAGTGAAAACCCCGTTATAATCACCCACGCATCTTCAGTTTTAACTTGACGTGAAGTCATAATCCCATAGCCTACTTTGTTCGAATCTGTCCATTTCTTTCCAATTTGACCGAAGTCATCCATACATTTGCACAGACGTCTGCACTATTGTCAAGCAGCGTTTATATCTGCCTGTCTCTTGATTCGTTTGTAATAGAGGCTGGTATTGTTATGCCAGTCTCTTTACTCAACTGCAGGTGTCAGTCTACAGCTTGGTTAGCATAGATATTACAGTATGAGAAGCAGCTGCCATTGCAACTTTCTTTCTCAACAGTGAGTTTTTAAATTATGGATATACACACCTCAAGCATGTCTTGACTCTTTATAAACAAACCTCAAAGCAAAAGTGACATTTTGTGAAGTCAATTTTTTGTTAGGCTATGTGATGACATCATGACACACCATTTTACTGTAGGCCTTCGCTATTTACGTTTTCAAAATCAAAGACTGGTTTGTGTTCTTTCTGGATTTAAATGGCATTCAGAAGGTCAGTGAGAAAGTCCACGCTCCACGTTTTCATATCAACCCTAAATGAATGAGGTGGTGGATCAGTCTGGTTCTATTTTAAATAAATCACGCCTCTTTAATAAGGCCACCTTTCGAACTTATGCGCTGTGGGTGTGACAGAAGCGGGAATGGGAGAATACGCGCAACACAGAAGTGTGTAACTGAAGTGCGATTTACACGCGAATGGGACAGCTCCCCCCCATACTGTGCAGGTGTTTAACAGAGCCAGAAAGGCTAGAATGGCACAAAACCCTTAGATTTCAGAATTTCCCTAGAATTTTCAGTCTAGAGCACCATAATCAAAGTCCTTGTCCCTTCACCCGGTGGCCATATTGCAACGCACAAGGGCATCTATTTCAGAACTGCACGTGTGCAAGGCTTCACCACACCAACCTTGCTCCATCGGCGAGATCACAACACATGATTGGTACGATGTATTCACAACACACCACATGATTGGCACGATGTATTCACAGCACACCACATGATTGACACGATGTATTCACATGTCGACTTTTGGCCATGGAAGGGGCAGGATATCCCAGTCCATATTACACCTCTGAAAATGGATATCACATGACCATTCACCTACACTGGCCATTTGTTTCCTTCTGGAAAAGGGTCATATGACAGAAGCTTGACAAATCATGCAAGGGTAGTAGTTACGGATATGACCCATTCAGGAAGATTGCATGATTGCTTTGTAAAATCTCCATTTCTGTCCATCCACACTCAAAACATGACGTTGGATTTTTCAAGGGTCCACTCAGGATCCTGTTTTTTAGCCTGGCGTAGCCAACTTTTTCTTATCAAAATAGAACATGCCATTTGGATTTGATTATGGAGCGTGTTTCAACCTAGCCTGGAATCCAGCCCGAATTTACCCCACCCACAAAAATTTAAAGATATCAAATACCTTAATCGCTTTTATTGCGTTATTGTACTGTTAATATCTTGTATAACAGACGTGATCGCCTTGAATTCTTGATTCTTTCTATCTGTTTTCAGAAATAAATGTGTTTTTAGTAGGGCTGCACAATAATCACAATCGTAATCGCAGTATGTATCAGCGCAATTGCCTAATCGCAAAATCTACAAATAATCATGCACAGTTAATTTTGTCACATTTCTGACTTTTATATTAATTTCATCCTCCTTGAATATGCCACTTCTGGTTGGTGAGTGTGCGTAGTGTGTGAGGGGCACAGAAATTCTGATTGGTGAGCTTCACAGTCGGTCAGGGGGTGCTGTGCTTCTTGTGTAGCGTGCTCACCAATCAGGGGTGGCATAAATTAAAGAGAGAGTTGGAATATTGAGCTGAATCTATTCATTGACATTCAGAAATCTGTGGGCCTGTGTGTATCTTTGGGGGCCAGTGTGCTGTTTCTATCTTTCCATGATGTAACTGCAGACTTCTTAATTTTTCTTGGACCTTGGAGAAGAACAGACCAGTTTACCAGATCAACAGAACAACACCATAGGACTAGTTAGGCTAATAGTTAATAGTTTACTATAATCTAATAATGGATACTTCCCGTTTTTGGCTTATATTTTCATTTTAACTGTTCACTCAACACTGTTCCAGTGGTTAATAAGAATAGAAATTTGTACAAATTTGAACAAAACTTGTTCAAATTTGTACAAATTTCAAAAAACAAAAGGGCAAAAATATATCCACCCAGAAATGAGATCATCTGGGTGTTTTACCCAATATCACCTCAAAACACCCCAAGTAAGGTGCATGGAGATCTACTATCTGATGCGGACTGTTCCGTCTGACTCTCCTGTTTCAGTGCTCCTGAGGAGAAGGATGGGAAGGGGAAGAAAAGTAAACTACCGCAGAATGTTCCTCTCATAGAGACTGGCGTTGCTCCAAACCTGGGGTGAGTAGCTCCTCTTTACTCTGTGCATAAATGTGGAATGTTTCTCCAGCGCTACACTTTGCAAGTATCCACCTGCTAGATCATGTGAGGAAAAGCGTATAGACCTACTACAGGGGCAAGTTTACGATTGTGTGTGTTATCCGTTACTGATCGTGTTTACATGCATTGTCAGAGATGTCAGAGATTTGGACTGGATTTGAAAGTGTGGTGCTTGCTGGCACCTCTCAGAATATGTACCCTTTTTTTCCCTCTTTCTGTCACTCATAGAAATGCACACAAAGCTACTCTCTCACTACTCTCTACACACACACACACACACACACACACACGGCTGGCCCTGTCAGCGTTGGCCCTTGTCGTCCTCCGAGCACCCTGACGCTGCCCTGGGCTGATGGAGCGCTGATGAGAGGCTGTCTCGGGCAGTCTCATGTCCAATTACGCGGCCCCGTCTGGCTGCGCTGCCCCGCGCGTCTGACAGGCCGGCTGCCACTGCCATGTGCCGGCGCCAGGTGGCCTTTGATAGAGACGCTCAGGGCTATGATATAATTCACCATGAGTACTAGTCACCTCACCTTCAATCAAGCGCAGCCCCACCGACAACCCCCCCCCCCCCCCTTTACTTTCTTTCCTTCTTTCATTCATCTGTTTGTTTGCTACCTCTTCCTTGGTCATACAAAAGAAAAGCATATGGGGCAAGACTTTTTACTTGGTTGTCTGCAAATAAAGAGGAAATTGGGAAATCTATTTTGACCATGTATATCTTGTGGCCACACTTATACCTTTTCTTTTCTTCATACAGTTATATATATATATATATATATATATATATATATATATATATATATATATATATATATATCAGTGGCGGCCAGTGGTTAAAAAAATAACGGAGGAAGAAATGTCCGTTTGATTGGTGTTAGTGGCAAATGTGAGGTTGTGATGGTGTTGTTGGCATATGTGAACGAGTATGTAGGCCGCCTACCCAGACACATTTATAGCAGCAGTATGTAGCATTTTAACTGGCAATGTTGTGCAATAAATGCTGTTCTGACATTCTTAGGAGGGGGGTCTGACCTAAGGAGCTAGGATAGCATGCAGCAGCCAGAAAAGTTGTGGGTTCAATTCTTGGCTTTCACCATTGTGCATTTGAGCAAGGCACTTAACCCTAAACTCCTCCAGGGACAATAGACTTTGTAATATAATTTAAATATACAAGTCACTTTGGATAATAGTGCTAAATTAATAAATGTAAATGTAAATAAATGTAAATTTAGGTCTGGGAAGTCAGGGAAGATATGTAGGTCTAGTTATGAAATACTGTTTTCCAGATGTGCAAAATTATGGAAAGTCTGGAGGTTTTGCTCAATGTACTAGGTATTTAAGAAATTTCAGTAGGCGTGTTCAATACTTTTTTCCTGTGGCATTCCACTTTTATACTCATAACTCTACTTATGAACATTAATGTTTGGATTTTTTTTATATGTGTGGATTACCTAAGTTAATACTAATGTCAGGTGAAAATTTCATGCAAATAGCCTCACTGGAAGTATACTTACTGAAACAAATGTTGACGTGTTCAATATTTATTTTCCCCGCTGTATATATTTATATATATATATATATATATATATATATATATATATATATATATATATATATCTATATATAGTTTTTTTTCTATATATTTTTTTTTTTATATTACCTTGTCTACTCGCTGATATGTCCATATTTATTTTATGCTGGTCTCTAGACTTTATTCTTTCACTGTTGCACTGTTGGACTTACTCATTTGCACCATCACCATGACACTCCCTCACACAGAGCACCTTACCTTACTATGCACAGAGAATCACAGGCTCAGTCCCTGCCTCAGTCATTGCAAGCGCCTCTTGATTAATCACCCACTACTGTTTTTAGAATTGATTTAGATTTAGTGTTATTTAGTATAATTTGTATTTTAGTATATTTAGTATATTCTTTATCTTCTACTGTCCTTATTGCTTAGTTGTGTTTTTTATATTATATACTTTTAATGACTTTTTTCTGCTGTTAGTGAATGTGTGTGTGATGTCTGTATGCTACTGAGACCTTGATTTTCCCGTGGGGCTCAATAAAGTGTCTGTCTGTCTGCCTGTTTGTGAGTTTTCCTTTTGGACTTGTCAGTCTTGATATCTAGTGCCCATAGTGGAAGTAGTTGCATGCATATGATGTATATTAAATTGCATGTGAATAATTGTGTATAGCCTACATCCTCACAGGCATCTGAAGATGCAAGACATTTCTAGGGGCAGTTGGAGGGTAGGAATCAGCACCCCTTTGCAACCTGTGTGCGCTCGTCTGTTTGGCAACCTCTTTATTGTCCCAGGGCCTAATATTTTGGCTCATCTTACAGTTGTTCATTTGATGTCTCTGCCGGTAGAAGCAGGATTCACAATTGTGTTACATGCACACAAAACTAGTTTAGTCTTGAAATACGACAAGGGTATGATCACTGACTGAACTAGCATTTTGTTGCTATTTCAAGCTGAAATGTCAAGCAGACATCAATCATTTTGTGCCCCGACTTCCGCTATGGCAATTCTGCTGTACCTTTGTATACCGCAGGCTCCGTCCTGGAAATAGTTGAGTGCTGTCTTATAGTTTGTGTCAGACATGGAGGCTGCCCTTAACACAGTAGGCAGGAGCCCTGCCATGTCCCCTACTTTGTTCCCTCAGAGGCAGGCGCAGACATCTGTTGAAAAGGGTTTGATTCAGCCTCCCTCGTGTGCAGTGCAGGCCTGTCGAAAGTGCCTGTGTAGAGGCTGAATAGACGGCAGGATTGCATGCCGGCTCCCCCCACTGTGCCTGAATGGAGCCGGGCTATCGAGTTCCTCTCGGGCAAACCACAGATTGACATTTTCCCTTAAAAAGAAAAATGAAACGAAAACAAAACCAGACAGCCAGAGCCCTCGAAGTCCGCTTCTTGCGGCTTCTTGCATCACTGTTATTTAGGTGCCCTGTTGTCGTAGGGCGTTTTTTTTTTTTGTATTATTTTGAGCGGCCATTGAGGTTACTTTTGTGTCAACAAAGGTCTTCATGTATGTTTGCTTCATAATGCTCAAGGACTGCCTCTTCCCTTCCACAGGTTGAAATTCCAAGCGAACCCGACGCTGAAATATTTATACCCTCCCCCTAGTAATGCCGTCGTGACGAACATCACACACGCACTGCTGAGCGTGCCCAAGTTTTACGTTCAGGTGAGTACGCCACGCGGAGTGTTCATCTTCCACTGTCTCTGCTCACTATCTAGCAGTTCACGCAGGGAAACCATGCCAAGCACGTGCAGTTCATTTCAAGTTCATGTGTCTCTTGTTTTTCCTTTGTTGTTGTCTGCTACCTGGTCTCGCAAGACTATAATTGACTCCTCTAAAAGCCAAAGCAAGCCCCAGCAGTAATTTGAATAAAAACTATAAAGGAAAACAAACAAGAAGTGCTGTTTTCTTCTGCCGGAATTTTAATTGGCACTAGCCAGTTTTACCCCCCCCCCCCTTTTTTCCCCTGAAAAGATCAAATAGCAAATATTTGCATTTAAATTTTCAGGAGGGAGAAAGAGCATTAATAATGAACCTAAGTGGTGCGAATGATTTATAGGCTTAACATTTTCCCCCTCCAGCCACGAGCTGCCTCTCTCCCCTCTACCCTGCCTTTGAATTATGAACTGCCAGTGGCCTCTGGGTGGCGCTGTTGTGTTGTGGGAGAGGCTGCGTCTCGGCAGTGGTCGCAGACGAGCCTCATCCTGTCAGTCACAGCCCTAAACGCTCCCGATCCATGTGCGGCTTGCAGCAATCTGGGTTGCATGTGGGGGCGAGGTCACAATTACTGCTTGTCGGCGTGGTGCACAACAGCAGGTGCAGGAAGTTCAGTGGGAGACAGACGAAGGGAAAGAGACACACCTGCATGCACATACACACACATACACACACTCACACATATATGTGTACACACACACACACATATATGTACGCACACACACACACACACACATATATGTACGCACACACACACACACACACATATATGTACGCACACACACACATATATGTGTACACACACACACATACACATATATGTACGCACACACACACACATACATACACACACCTGCATGCACATACACATATATGTACGCACACACACACACCTGCATGCACATACACATATATGTACACACACACACACACACACACACACACACACATACACATATATGTACACACACACACACACACACACATACACATATATGTACACACACACACACACATACACATATATGTACACACACACACACACACACATACACATATATGTACACACACACACACACATACACATATATGTACACACACACACACACCTGCATGCACATACACATATATGTGTACACACACACACACATACACATATATGTACGCACACACACACACATACACACATACATACACATATATGTACGCACACACATACACACACATACACATACATGTACGCACACACACACACATACACACACATACATGTACGCACACACACACACATACACACACATACACATATATGTACGCACACACACACACATACACACACATACACATATATGTACGCACACACATACACACACATACACATATATGTGTACACACACACACATATACACATATATGTACGCACACACACACACATACACACACATACACATATATGTACGCACACACACACACATACACACACATACACATATATGTACGCACACACACACATACACACACATACACATATATGTACGCACACACACACATACACACACACATACACACACATACACATATATGTACGCACACACACACATACACACACACATACACACACATACACACACATACACATATATGTACGCACACACACACATACACACACATACACACACAACAGTGGTTGTTGTGCTGCGCCTCAGACTTCATAATACACTCCGGACTCTTGGCAGTTATAATAAGCATCACTCGCTGGCAGAAGGTTATGACTCAGTGGCTCGCTCTCCCTCCATCTCTCTCTACCTATCCCTTTCTCCTCTCCCTTCTTTTTTCATGTGTGCCTTTGATATCCATCTCTCTTTTTGCTCCCTGTCTCCCCCCTACTCTATTTTTCCCTCTCCCTCTCCCTCTCCCTCTCTCTCTCTCTCTCTCTCTCTCTCTCTCTCTCTCTCTGCCTCTGGCTCTCTCAGGTCCTCCACCTGATGAACAAGATGAACTTGCCGTGTCCGTTCGGCCCCCTGACACCCAGACCTCCCATGGTGAGACTTCAGTTCAGCTGCCCCATCGCAAAGCTTTACACTTCCTATTACCACAGCACCACAGTGGTACCATTCATTTAGACTGCACTGTGGATCTCTAGACCAGTCTTTGCCAAGCGGTGTGCCATGAGAGTGGTGCAAGCCTGCTACAGATGAATTTATTTTTTCTTTGCCCTAAGTAATCATGAACAATTAGCCTGAAATTGTATATTGTTGAAATCACAATTCACAAAATTGCTTCTGAACCTGACCGACTATTTAATCTGCACAGTTGTTTTGCACATTTGTCCATCTTTCTTGAGTCAAGGAATGTTATACTCATGAGCAACCAACAATCAATCACACCTCAAACGCTGCAACAAAAAGGCATGCTGCTGAAAGGCATAGGAAAGGCAAGGAACACGGCCTTGGGGGAATTTGCTTTTTTGGCGTGTACCCCAGAGGATGCAGACTGCAGTCTGACACTGTCAGTCCAGTTTAACATAATTCCCTGGAAGTTGGTTACACCAGTTCGCCTATACTAGCTCCAGCTAGGCTTACATGTTCCTTTAAAAACGATGCCTGGCCATGAACCTGCCCCACCCCATTTTCAACCGTAAAAAAGATCATTCAAGTTAGGCAACAGGCAGATGGCGTTGTGGCTTTTGTATGATATCGTGGTGGTATGACGTGATATTTTCTTACAGTAAATGGTGCTGCAAGAAAGAGTTTGGGAAACACTGATCTAGACCATACTGTTTGTACATCTGAATCTTTTGTTGGTGTCTGTGTCCAGTTTGAGATGTACCACGTACCTGCGGGCCCCGTGCCGCCCCCCTACCCCCCGGAGAACCCCCCTCTGCCGACGGAAGGGACCGACGCCAGCGAGGAGGAGTCTGAGTACGAGAGCGAGGGTGACGAGGAGGAGAAAGAGAGGTACGTGTCGACGGACACAACCAGTTCTGCTTTTGTCCCCCCCCCCCCCCGACATTGTCCCATTTCCCTCTTCGTTTAGCTAGGGCGGGTCTCCACCTCCAGGTTACATCTGCTCACGGATGTCAGAAGCCATAACAACCAGCTATGTGCAACTCATTCACAGTAGTCAACTTAACTCTTCCACCTTGGCTACTACAAATCGAGTGGGGCCCTTAGGCAGTTCTATCAGCATCTAAACTGGAAGAGGGAGGCAAAGCTGTGAGTTAGTAAAGCTCAGACTTGCGGAGACGAGAGTGTCTCATACCCTCGTGCCGACCTTCAAGATGCTAAACACATGTCCTCCTCAGTCTGAGTTTTATCGACAGCTGAACACATGAAAGGTTGACCCCCATCTCTTCCTATTTACTTTACTTTACATCTGCCTCTTGCTTTTTTTCCTCCCCCACCGTGCCTCCCACTCAGGATGGTGAGACTGATGGGCCTGGTCAACCAGCCGTGCAAGAGGCCGGCCCGGACGAAAGCGCCAGCCACCAGGAAGAAGCCCAAGCTGAAGGACCTGCTCTACGCGCCCAAGCCGGAGCCCCACAGGTGGCTCAGCATAGTCACGTCTCTGCATGTCTGCCAGTCCCACTACTGGGCTTAGAGCCAGTGTTTCCCATACATTGACTTATTTGTGGCGGCCCACCACAACATAAACATTGACCACCACACAATGATTTTCCAGGTTGTACTAAATTGTGCTTAAATCTGGTTAGCATCATAACCATGCTATGCTAATTTGCTAACAACTGTTGCATTCAAGTTAATTCTGTAGTGGTCTGTCGGTCTGTGCGCACAGAACGTATGGCAAAGATGCGCTCCTCTCATATCCTCCTCTATAGGCCAGTCTGGCTTTGAGGAAAATAGCAGTAGTACATATCAGCATGCAATAATTAGTACATATAGAAAGGTTAGTTGCTTACTAGTATAATAGCAATAAATTTGCTGCTGCTGATTGTAGAACTCATAAGTTATACGATCTAGATATTAAATGTATATTTGATTATTCTATATTGCTTGCAATGATGCTATTTTAATAGTCTCATTAGTGTGTATCGGCCAGGATAAGGTTTCATTGATTCTAGATTCTGCATATTATGGGTATTTTATTACATTGCCACTGGCTGTGCCAGATTAAGATGATCTGCCTGACATGTTTTTGTAGCACTAGAAAAGATTAGGTACTGGCTTGAAGCAACACGTTTTCTGGAAGATACTGCTGTGCAGATAATATTAAATTGTCTGTGATTGCATATTTAGACTGTGTATTTATACTGGATGTAAAGATTGTAACAGAAGGACTTGAATGCTTCTCTGTCTACAGTGTCGTGGAGGGGAATAAAATAAGTAAAAACATTTCATTTCCAAGCAGTCTGCATTCAAACATCTCTGTTACAGTCTCAATCCAGAGCAGCTTAGAAATGATCAAATGTTCTGACATTTGGTTCCCTCCTGTGCTCCTGTTCTGTTCTGTTCTGTTGTGTTCCGTAGTGCTACGGCCCCGGTTCTCCAGGCATCAGATGTGTTTGAGCAGCCTCAGGCCCTGGGTCCCAAAAAGATTGAGTTCCACATCCCTCCAGAGGTGTCCTCCATCTTGGAAGCCCCAGACCAGGCTCACCAGCAGGAGAGTGAGGAGGAGAGGGAGGATAACACAGGTAACACCTACACACGCGCACACACACACACACACACACACACACACACACACACACACACACACACACACACACACACACCGTACACCGTACACCGTACATAGGTAACACCTACACACGCGCACACAGACACACAGACACACACACACACACACCGTACACAGGCAACACCTACAGTACACACATACACACACATTCACAGACACTCACACACCTCACTCCCCATACACACCAGTGTTACCTAGAGACTGGAGTTTTAATTAACATACCGGTTAGCCCTGTGAATTGGGGCTCAGTGGGTGTGCATAGAGAATTACGGAGTCTCTATTGTCCTCTCCCTCACCCACCTACCATTCTCTCTCTCTCTTTCTCTTTCTCTTTCTCTTTCTCTCTCTCTCTCTCTTTCTCTCTCTCCCTTTCCCCCTATCCAATTCTTCCTCTCCCACCTCTGTCTCTTCTCTCTGCTGTCTAACTCGGTCTGTCTCGCTGATCTGGCTTTCTCTTTTCCTCTCTCTCTTTCTCCATCTTGCCTCTCCGTTCTTAGCTACACCAAAATGGAGAGTCGCTAAAGTCCAAACAGGTGACTGTGTACATAAATCGTTGTTGGCTGGCACAATTTTGTTTGTTTGTTTATTTATTTATTTATTAATTAACACCCCTTTTTTATTAGTTCTATTCTCTGAGAGGTTTCTTGTGCATGCCTATGGATGGTTGTGTGTGTGTTAGCCTTAATAGCTAGGCTGGTTTGCGTTTTGGATTTAGCAATGCATATTTAGAAGGGTCCCAATGTCTTTTCATCTTTCCAATGCAAGTTCACATATAGGTTTACATCCGTGTTTCACAAAGTGTGAGGCATGTATTCCTGTGTGAGTGCATGTCTGGCTGTGTTTACACAGTACTTGTAAGCCTGTCCTCTTTTCAATTGGCCTCAATCTTGCGTTTGTTTGTTTTGCACTCTTCAACCAAAACAAAGTAGAAAGTAGAAAGGAAAAAAAAAAATTCACTAAAAGGAAAATATGAAAGACTGCCACCCTCCCTCCCTGCCTGTCTCACTCTTTCTCTCAGCCTCCCTGAGACCAGATTGACAAGGCCGTTTTCCCCCTTTCCTTCTCTCTCCATCTCGTTTCGGGCAGATAAACAATACATTTCAACACAGGGAGGGGAGCGCAAGCTGCATGATAAGGTTTTGGATAATTCAGATTACAGGAGGAAACCAAAAAAAAAAAATCAGAGTTTTCACAGGCGAATTTATCAGAGCCTGGCTTTCTGCTCTGATACACACACACACACATGCACATACAGACACACACATGCACACACAGACACACACATGCACACACACACACAGACACACACACACACACTCTCTCTCACTCGGATGCACCCGTCCACATCTGAACGACAAGGCTGCAGAGGATTTGCGCCGGCTTGTCGCGCCATCATCCTTTCCCCTTACCCTCCCAACCACACACAAACACACACATACACACCACTCACTCTTTCTTCTTTTATCCTCTCGCACGCGTCTCATCTCGTCTGATGCCCATGTGCCAGATGCCAGTCGTGCCCTGCCCTGCCCTGCCCCGGCTTCCCTGTCGAGGGGCTCACACGAGAGAGAGAGAGGCACGGCACGCTTGAACGTGGCCCGCTTTGTTGTGTAAAGAGGAAAAACACAGTGTGGCTTTAGCGTTGCTGAGGATTTGGTAATGAAGGGACATGCTTGGATGGATGTGACCTTAGGTCTGTGTGATTTAAGTGGTTCTAATGTGTGTGTGTGTGTGTGTGTGTGTGTGTGTGTTTGTGTGTGTGTGTGTATTGGTTAAAAATCTTAATTTGGTCCTCATTATCTTTTGTAGCTAACACACACCTAAACAAACTCTTTTGTGTGAGAAATTGTAATAATTTCAACATTAAACATGCTTCGGACTTTCATCTCTACCATTTCCAAAACCAGGAAACAAAGTTCTGGCAGGGCTGACCATTCATTAAAGCAACACCAAAGAACTTTCCCTCTGTCACACGCATGCTATTTGTTTATCCAGCACCGGCTTTGCAAATAACGATGTCCACAGACAAGGTAGAATATGTTGCACGATTTATTAAAAAAATTAGCCTACGATGTATTGCGACATTAGATGCAAGTCAAATTTGTAGTTTCTTATGTCTCATTCCATTGAACTACAGATCCGCTACCCGATCTGGCAAACTTACATAGTGCGGTTATAGCCGATAGAGGGCCGCGAAGCAAATGCAGAATTGCCGTTCACCCTGTTACAAGTTGATGAACGGCTGAAACGATTTTGGAAACATTATTTTAAGGTATAAAAAACTCTTTGGTGTTGCTTTAAGCACTCTCTCTCATTCTCTTTCTTTCTTTTCATTTCTTTCTTTCTTTTCATCTCTTTCATCTCTCTCTCCCCCTCTCGCGTGCTCTTTCTCGCTCTAGCAGAGACAGATGACCAGCAAGGTCCCTCGGACGAGGTGGCGGACGGCTTTGGCAAGATCTACCCAGCTGTCCAGGCCCCCCCAACGCAGGAGGAGGACAGTGGAGAGGAAGAGGACATCCCCTCAGACTTCATCTCCAGGAAGGAGCTGGACAAGGGACGTCTCTCCAGGGACGGTAAGGGATACCCCATGCCACCGTCCCTGGAGAGAGAGAGAGACACACACACACACACACACACACACACACACACACACTGAGTAAACCACTCCACATCAAACAGCATCAAATATACTGGATATGAGCAGCATTTCGGTTTCATAGAAGAGACCCATTTTCTGATTAATAATTTATATATTTTTAAAATTCTGGAGCGCTCGCTGTGTGAAGCTAAAATTTTCACACATGTGACTGACAATCCACTAGGGGTGCATGAAGGTGTGTCTGTTTTGGAGTGACGCTGAAGGATTTGCACGCATCAATTAGAATGCACACCTCCGTTTTGCTCTTGTCTGTCTTGTTTTACACCAGAATGCATTTTTTTGTGTGTGTGTTTGATGCTGTGTTTGTGTATCAAAAAGCTGTCTGCTGATTTAAGTCTCGTGTCTTGCTGACTTTGTTCTCCTCCTGAGTCTCCTGCTACCTTTCAACATCCTCCTCTCTCACCCCTCTAAAACAGAGATGAAAAGGATGTCTGTGTTTAAAAATTATGAGCCCGGCGAAGTGACCTGCAGGTTGTACGTGAAGAACATCGCCAAGCAAGTAGAAGAAAAAGTAAGTACCTGCACCATGGGAAGACTCCCACTGAAGCAGCAGACGAAGACTGAAGTGTAGGAGTTCATCGATTAAAATTGGATTGGTTCTCACTGCTGCCTTTGTCATCTTTAGGACTTAAAGTACGTCTATGGCAGGTACATCGACATCACATCAGAGGCAGAGAGAAATATGTAAGTGCCATTTTTTTTCTTTAAGATCTCTTGTCTCCTTGAAAAACTTAAAATCAGTTGTGTTGATGCAGCCAAACAGTTCTGTAAACATTTTGTGTATTGAGCCTGAGTCTCAGGGCCATGTGGTTTCCATTACTTCAGTGTGTGCCGTTCTCCCCTGCAGGTTTGATATAGTTTTAATGAAGGAGGGGAGAATGAAAGGTCAAGCTTTCATTGGCCTGCCCAGTGAGAAAAGTGCAGAGAAGGCCTTGAGGGACACCAATGGATATGTGCTCAACGACAAGCCACTCGTCGTGGTATCCTTTGCGTGTCACATTGACGTTTCTTTTCTTATTCAGGAGGAAGTGGCTGTGAATGGCCTTGTGTAATTATGGAACGATTTTGTGTGAGAGGTTTTAACAGTATTTATTTACATAAACTTTTATTAATTTAGCAGACACTACTGTAGCATAGCTACAATACAAAGGAGACCTCAGGTAACAATAAATATTATTACAGTACTACTACCAGAGGAAGTATTAGGAAGTAGTTTAGGAAGTACTAGTCAAAGTGGTCGAAGGAAATATGTTAGGAGAGGAGGTACTCTCGGAAGAGTTGAGTCTTCAAAAGTTTCCTGTCGATAGAGAGGGATGCCCCTGCGCTGGTAGCACTTGGTAGGACATTCTACCAACAGGGAACTACAAATGAAAATAGTCTGGATTGCCGTGCGTAGGGCCAGATGACGTTACTTCGAGATGGCGGGAATGACAGATAGAGTTGGGTAGAATCTGCGTAGCAGTGATCTGAGAAGCCGTGCGAGCAGATAATCAGGCTCAGCGAAGTGGGGTACATGTTAAAGAGAAGGAGCCCCAGCACCAAGCCTTGGGGCACCTCGTTTGGTGAGGCGGTAAGATGCAGGCTTTGTCTTAGCCAAGACACATTTAACGATCACCCAGTGAGGTAGGATTCAATTTATTGTTTTCACCATGCTAGTTAATGGTGTCTGCATAGCAGAGAACAAACATTATTCCATTGCTTGCATTGTGAGTCCTTGACCCAGAACACAGCAATTTGCTCGATCAGCCAGACCCAAACAAGATGCTGGAGATACAAAGAAACCACCAAAGAGGTCTTAGAAGGGTAAGCTACAGTCCTGTCTCCTTGGGGATATTTTAGAAGGGATTTCTAAGATGTCCAGCTACCATTCAAAATATTTAGCACTAAAAGCCGTGTAAAACTGGGTAAGCATATTAGAAATGCAACGACAAATCGATTTATTGATTAATTTACCAGTAGTAGTTGACATTATCTTGAGGATTTCAATTTGAGGACATCAACATGTTTCACCATGTTCCGAAATTATTTATAGACCAAACAACTATCCAATCGATCTATCAGGAAAACAAATCAACAAATAATCAAAAAGTCTAATTATGAAAATTCATGTTTTTTCCCCAGTCGTAAAGCAAACATAATCTTAGAAATATTAGAAGACATTGTATTAATCCAGTGAAATATTTCATTTGTTTAAGATGTTGATGGCAAAAAAAACGTCTCTGTTGGGATCGATGGGGAAATGTTGTATCCTTCTAATCATGGCATATCCTTTCAAGATACTGGTTTTAACGGGAATGTTCAACAATTAGTTCATCGTACCCTCATACTGTGACATTTAGGCTTCTACACTCAAAAGACCCACTTTACATGGAGTGATATTTTGAATAGAGATATTCACACTACCTTCACCTTTCAGTTTGCAAAATGATAAAAAAAAAAAACTGTGTGTGAGATACTACAATAGATACCTTTGCCTGAGTCACACTGCAGAGATCTGACGTTTAGTTGCACATTTCTCACTTTTCTGCTTCCTCCCATCTCCTCTCACCCCTGCTTAGCCCTAATTGCATTGGCAGCTCCTGTTTTTTTTCTCCTAACATGTCTGAAATAAGCTGTGCCCACATTTAAACTTTTATCTGCGCCAGCTGACTGTGTTGAACATTTGCTCTCTCTCTCTCTCTCTCTCTCTCTCTCTCTCTCTCTCTCTCTCTCTCTCTCTCTCTCTCTCTCTCTCTCTCTCTCTCTCTCTCTTCCCACGTCTTTGCCTTTACAGACTGCACGTTTTGACCTGACCACCCTTGACTGAAGACCTTGATTTGAATAAATAAATGTTTCTTTTATAATAAAATCCAAAAGAGTCTGACTATTGTCTCATTATTTTTGTGACACACATGACTGTGTTAGACAGTTACTCGTTTTGTTTTTCATCCGAGGTGTTATTAATATTCCAGCCCGTCCGTTGTAGTGTGTGGTTGTGTATCATTTTCACACATGTGGTGACGGAGATGAAGTGAGTCAACGCAGGCTATCCGAAATCCATCACAGCTCCTGGGTGCTAAGCAACAGATGGTGGTGTCAGCGCCGTGAGACTGGCGATGACTGGCAGAGAAGGAAAACAAACATGCAAACAAACAAACAAACAAACAAAGGGGGGGACGTGTGTGGATGGCAGCCTTGGCTGAATAACTGGCCTTGATCTAGCGAAACAGAAGCTGCAGTCTGTACTTTGCTCTTTGGAGAGCCACTCTCCCCCAGCTCCTCACCAGCCCCCTTTATGCACTGCATGGAGAAGCCTGCTAATGAGAGACAGGCTCAAGCCACCCAGAACATTTGAAATGTCTTATTCAGCGAGAGCAGCACCTTCTGAGCACAGAGTGACACTAATCTCTCCTATTTGGTTGTTACTTTCCTGGGTCATTCTACAGAAACGCACACTTTTCTGTCCCCTGACTTTAGAGGACTATAACATTTTAAAAACATATTACTGTTGCAATTTATTTATATTTTAAAGTAAAATAATATGTTTCCTGAACAATTACACCTTTTTGAGCCATCATTATGACAGTATTTGTTTTTAAACAATTTTATGAATTCCCAGGCACCACAAAAATGCCCGTCCCAACTGTCAAGTACAAAGGCAGAGGGCAATATTTTTAAGTCAAAAACATGTTTTTTATACAGTTAAATTGCAATAATATATACATAACTATCAAATATATTATGCATTAGATAAAAATACAAAATGCCAATTAAATATTACAAATAAAATGATAAAAATGTATGTCCCATGGAGTCATGTCACTGGTGTGTTACCTCATTAGAAAAGACTATTATTTTGACATAAAAAATCAGACTGATGACATCACAAGACATCTATTTACTTCCTTCCTGAAGATCAAAGAAGACATGGTAAGACCACTGACTTTTCATTTTTGAGAAATATTCTCATTTATCTTAAGTTTTCCTTTGAAGCTTTTAGTTGACGTCACTGGTATGATCTATTTTATTCTTTGGAAAGTTAAAAAAAGATTACAAATGGATTAATATACATAATTTAGTAAGTATACCATGAATGACAACATGTGGTTTGATTCCCTGTAGCAGCCATTTTGTAAATTTCATTTTCCTTGAGAGTTGTCACTGGTGTTACCCTCATGTGGGTAACACCAGTGACTGTCAGTAACACATGTATGAAATTCTTGTTTACAATACTTTGTTAAATACTTTCACTTATTGTCAATGTGATTTTATTAGCCTACATGTAACAATTTGGTGTCATATACTTAATTGTATGACACCAAGAGTTGAGTAGTCAAGATCTTTGGTCACTGGTGTTACATTATGTCACTGGTGTTACTGTGTGTTTTCAGGAACATGAAGACAAATGTGTCAAATTCGGCATGATAATGACTTCATATTCATTTAATTTTGCTAGACTTAAGAGATGACATTTAAACAATTGCAATATTATTTGTTTATAACTGTTTTTTATGATATTTTCTTTTTTATAGAGAATACATGGTTGCGCATTTGAATAAACATCATTCAAACAAACTTTTAACAATCATTATTAAAATAAATCAATCAATAATCTCCTGTTTTTTGCCTTATCATTATTGTACTGTAGCTCTTATTACATGTGCTGAAGAGGTTGAGAGATAATATTTTGAGTAAGGTAACACAAGTGACAAATAGACGGTGCATGAAATCTTTAAATAAATGCTCAATAAAGGTAAAACATATTTAAGGTGTCCCTTAAGTGTATTCTTACAGCCAATAAGTTAAGTAATAGTGTGGTCTAAGTTTAAAGTTTAGAAAATGAAAGAAATTTTCAGACATCTTGCCATGTCAAAAGTGTGCGTTTCTGTAGAACGACCCTCCTACTTTCGTTGTACTACCTCCTAATTCCCTGTGAGGAAATAAGGTTTTAAGAATCTCTACAAGGACTGTTATCTTATTTAAATTCCTGTCGGGGTAAGTACATACATGTAACCATATACATGGAATTAAATGTTTAGTTAGTAAGTTCACTCATTGCCTCAGTGATGTATTCAAGCCTGCTGTACTGGCAACCATGGTAGTAGTGTTAGCCATTAGCATGACTTCCTGCTTTGGCTAACCCCCACAATCCAGGGCTTGCTAGTTTGAGCGTCTCCCCCTCATGCTGATTGGTCTATGGCTGTGTGTGCTGGCACAGTCCCCTGCTTTATGGCCTTTCCTCGGAACAGTCCCATTGAGGAGTGAATGTTGCAGCACTGCATGCTCCTGCAGCTCTCCCTAACAGGGCAACTTCTATGTCCAGAAAAAGCTCTACAGCCTTGAATTGAGCAAATGAAGGTGAGTTTCTAGTGGTGCCAATGAGTTTAGAAAGATTCATGAGCAGAGTGTACAAACATGACTTCTGTCAGTATGTGTACAGTCCTATAAAAACCTGTTTGTTGACTACACTTTCGTTTTAAAATTAGGATATTATGACAGGTCTTATCTTGCATTATGCATAATAGTATTTCCTCCTGAAATAATTTAAGCCAGTTAAGCAGGCTGCTTCCATTTTGAAGACAAACGGTTAAGAAAAGTATGAAATTAAACCACTCATAGTAGGCTACTTGTGCTACCTCTCTGCTGCTTAGCTGAAGGCCAGGTGGTGTTTGTTGGCACTGGGTCTTGGCCTTGGCCTGTCTCACTACCACTGCAGCACCACATGTGGGACAACATCAATTGTCCATCTGTTTGAATGGCGCTGGAGAGACATAGCTGAAGAATGTGAGAACTATCTTGGTCCTAACGGCTTTGATGCTGTGCAGGTGTGTACAGGAGTGTTACTTTTCCTTCTTCTGAAGAACATATAATTTAAATGCTTGTCAAACATTCTCAGAGTTGTAGCAGAGTGCTTTTGAGATGACTTGTCTCATTGCGTGCATTCATTTTCTGTAGCACTGGCTATGCAAAAATCCACTTGGTAATGAAAGAACTAAACTAAATGTGAGCACGATCAATAATGCCTCCGCATCAGATTTCCCCTCCTAGTGAGAACGTTGTGGTGGCCCAGCCGTGGAGACCTTGGTGGGAGAGATATCAGCCAATCAGCTACAAGCTCTGCTCCAGGTCGGGTACGGAACAGGAGCTACGGGACATGATCTCCAGATGCAACAAAGCTGGGGTCAGCTACCCACACTGCACAGCCAGCTCTGACAAATTGAAAATATTAAGAGCTACAATACAGACGCAATATTAGGTCACACCATTTTGTATGAAAACTCTGTCCAATGTTCTTTAGAGCTAAGATAGGCCAACATGTGATATGAATTCAGTGGGCAGAGGAATTCTGTCTATCAGTAGTGTCTTGGTTGCCTCTGGCCATAAGCGATGTTTATAGAAATGCCCTTTGACATCCATAAATTTTTTCTTCTTCACTGCCTTGGTTGATGTCTGCGAGGCGATGTGCGGTTATGGTAATGATCCAGCACATGTCTTGTGCAGGTGAAGATCTACGCGGACGTAGTCATCAATCACATGTGCTCGGCAAGCGCAGGGGAAGGCAGGCGCTCGACCTGTGGATCATACTTCAATGCCAGCAAAGAGGAGTTCCCATCTGTGCCCTACTCAGCTTCCCACTTCAACGATGACAAATGCACCACCGCGAGTGGAAATATTGAGAATTACCAAGACATTTATCAGGTACGATTTTAGGTGGGGTGGGGAGAGTAAAAAGATGAAAGGGTACAGATGGAAATGGAGATGTTTTTCCTTTTTTTTTTCCAACACCCAGAGAGGTGACTTTTTCCCCTAATGAAATTTCAGACATGATTTGCACATAATTGAGGGATGTTTTTTTTTGTGTTTCGGCGAACCATGGGTGGTGCAATAAAAGAGAGAGAGAGAAACACCTGGCCTTGGCTTGTAGCTCACATCTGAGTGTCGTGCAGGTGCGTGACTGCCGTCTGGTGGGGCTGCTGGACCTTGCCCATCGTAAGGAGCATGTGAGGGAGCGGGTGGCCAGCTACATGAACTCCCTACTGGATATGGGGGTGGCCGGTTTCAGGGTGGATGCCTGCAAGCACATGTGGCCGCAGGACCTGAACGCAATCTACGGCCGACTGCACAATCTCAACACGGAGTGGTTTCCAGAAGGTTCCAGACCTTTCATTTACCAAGAGGTGAGTTAAAGTCCAGTGAAATATATTGGCCTAGTTTAGTGTGAGAATGTAATATGTCTTGGACTTGTGAAAAACAAGATGAACTGCTGGAGTTGTGTGAATTGTGAAAATCACTAGTGGCACAATATTTGTGAAAACCACATGCAAAATACATCTTCTCTTTTAGGTCATTGACCTTGGTGGGGAACCCATAAAGGCAAGCGAATACTCTGGGCTTGGCCATGTAACAGAGTTCAAATACGGAGCTAAGCTAGGATCTGTCATTCGCAGATGGAACAGAGACAAGCTCGCTGACCTTAAGTAAGCCATGCCCTGGGGACACAGACAGACAGGGCCTCCGCAATGAGGAGCTGCCGCTCTTCATGTGACTTTTTGAAAGGGCTCAACTACTTCTTGAGAGGAAATTTCTGCCATATTTGATTTCCAGGACCTTTGGAGAAAGCTGGGGACTGATGCCTTCCAACCAAGCCCTGGTGTTTGTGGATAACCATGACAACCAGAGAGGGCATGGAGCAGGAGGGACATCTATTTTGACGTTCTGGGAGCCAAGGTACTGTGCTACAAAGACAATGATTGCATGGCTCATCTATCATTGGAGCCTGTGGCATTTTGTTTGTCTGAGCACTGACAAGCAGTTGAAACGAAGGCACAAATTACCAGATGCTCTGAGACTTTTACTTAGAAATTTTCCTTGAGTTTCCAGACAGTTATGTGGCTCTTTCCTCTTTCCAGTGAAGGTGACTAGAAATCACAATGTGCTAATGAACTGCGTTGTGCACTTTGCCACCTCCCCTCTCTTCCTCTCTCTTAGAATGTACAAAATGGCCGTGGCCTTCATGCTGGCTCATCCTTACGGCGTGACCAGACTGATGTCGAGCTACCGCTGGGACCGCCGTCTGCTGGACGGGAAGGTGGGTGGCTCCTGTCAGGTGTTGTCCTCTGCGGGGCCGCGCTAGGTCAGGATGTGTCAGACGCAGATAAATAAATAAGCACTGCGGACACCTTCCATTCCAGAGGCCCCGGGGCACACCCCCCCCCCCCACCCCACCCCACACCACGCGTCTTCACCGCCAGTGCGAATTGAAGCCTTAGTCTCAGCACTTTCTCAGGCACTCTGTCCCCTTACACCTCCCCTCTCCCCTCCCCTCTCTCTCTTTTTTTTGCCCTGACGGATTTCTGCAGGCTCTCTAATGTTCCCTAATGGGTGCACCTCCCTTTTTATTTTGTCTGTGCTGTCTGTCCTTCTGTTCTTTCATTCATCTTTCTTTTCTCTGCACCCCCCCCTCCGTTTCTCTTTCTCTCCCCCTCCCTTTCGTTCAGGATCAGAACGACTGGATGGGCCCTCCCAGCTATCCGGACGGCTCCACCAAGCCCGTCCCCATCAACCCCGACGGCAGCTGTGGAGGGGACTGGGTGTGCGAACACAGATGGCATCAAATCAGGTGACTGAGTGGACGCATCCGGCCGGTCGGCCCTCTCTCGCCGCCTATCCACATTCATTACTTTCAATTGTTTTCCGCCAACTAAATATTTGGGTTGACCTTGCGGGGACAGAATTGTACGGTGTGATAGCTCTGTGATGATGACTGCCAATTTCTCTCCATTTGCCTTCATGCGATTGGAGATAAACAAAACCTTTTTTGCCAAGTGAAAGAAATCGAATGTTGAAATGTAAATACCTTATTTCCCACCCTCCCGTCTGAATGAAGGAATATGGTAACCTTCCGGAATGTGGCCCATGGGCAGCCGTTATCCAACTGGTGGGACAATGGTGAGAACCAGATTGCTTTTGGGCGAGGAGATCGCGGATTCATAGTCATCAACAATGATGATTGGTAAGCACAGCAGGCGTGCAGCCATTCTAGAATGGAATGCATGGTTGGAATGCCACCAAAACTGATTGTCCATGTCTGATCATGTGCACCATCTAAGGCATGAAAGCTTTGTTACACCCAATAGCCATAACATGGCACGTTCCTTTGCACAAAGCCCAAGTGAGAGCGTTATGTTTTCATGGTACATTGCGATCGAAGCGACACATCTCTACTCACACTTACCTTTCTGTGCTAGTCTCATTAGGCTAACACCTGTGACTAATCTTTTTTCATTATTAGCACTCTGGACGCCTCACTGCAGACGGGCATGCCTGCCGGGTGCTACTGCGATGTGATCTCTGGCCAGAGGACTGCTGCCGGCACGGGCTGCACAGGGAAGCGGATCACCGTAGGGGACGATGGAAGAGCCCATTTTTCCATCAAGGCCTCCGAAGAGGACCCCTTTGTTGCCATCCACTCAGGCTCAAAGTTGTGATCAAATGGGACACTCTGGCTTGGGATAAGAGAGCTTTGAAAGGCAGTGGGCCCGAGTCAGTGAGAGAAAGTAGTGAAACCAGACTGTGAGTTTCGAGAGATTATTTCAGTCAGGTAATTGCAATGAAACCATGAAACTTCTGTGTATTACTGAAGTTCAGACATGCCAGTATCCATTCCATTAATCCACAGGATTGGTTTACATTGAGAGGGAGCATTAAAATCAACTGTGATTCAGCTCAAAACAGTGAGTATAAGAAAATAGGCATACTTCTTGGTGTTGTACAAATCTACATAGACATGCACTGAAGCTTTGTGTCTTCCCGTTTCATATAAATAAATTATAGTCTGTGAATCATAGAGAATGCCTTTTCATCAGTTTGATACAAAACATAATGCGTAATCTCTTTAAACATTAGACGCCCCTGCCAATTATCGCTAAGCTTGAGCATAAAATATTGTGATAGTAATGCAGAATGACTTTAAACATTCATTCAACTACTGTTTTCATTTAATGTAACTTAATATGATGCGCTCATCATATAAAATAGGACCAAATGTCCTCGGCGAGAGCAACACATCACACTGTACAGTATCTCTGGTCACATAACTGTCGGTCCATGACGCTCCTAGCTCTCTCCTTAAGTAAATGAGTCAATTCCAAGGTGTGCTTATTCATTATAGAGCAAGTGATGGCTTTGCCATTCATATTTCATGCATTCGAACACTGCAAATTTCATGAAGTTGTCCAAATGAGTAACATTTAAAACCTGGAGTGAAGTAATTTATTTTAATATTTCATGTGTGATGTCTTTGATAAGAATTACTACGAAGGTCATCAGTTTGTTCTCACAAAAAAGCAGCCTTATATTGCCATGCTTCGAGTGGCACCTGAAAGTGCTGATGCTGTAAAAACAAGTAGATCATCCATGGTGGTCCCTCTGGTCCACTAGAGGGAAAAAAGCAGCCTTAACATCTGAAAGTTCAAAGACATACACCTGATGTCAGCAGAAGAAGTCGAGGCTGTAAAATATTGCCACTCGCATTGGGTAAATGTGGACTCGGAAGTAATAGATTGGAAAAAGGAAAACAGCTCTTGGAAACACACTAGACCCTCCGACAGGACATAAATTAGTAACGAGTGTCTGATGTTTTGTCTGTGTTGTAGTGAGTGAATACTCACACGCGGGCAACAAGGACATGCTTGAAAGCATGGGGGATGGGTGCTGTGGGGTGCGGCGGTGGTGGTGGTGGGGGCCTTTAACACCACGTTTCATGTTAACATGTGCGGGGGGGGGGGGGGGGGGGGGCTGTGGTGCGATGGGCCTTTTCTCATTACTCTTGTCCCGCTGTCCAAATCCCCCCAACTAAATCTCAGCCTCGTCTTATTCCTGGTAACCTTGCCTATTCCCCACAGTAGCATTTGTGTGGCGCGCAGGGAGAATTTATGGCCGTGGAAGCGGTGGTGGAAAAGACACGAGTCCGAGATAAATGTCTAAATCTACAGTGGGCGTCTCGGAGAAGCGCGGTCACTGACCGGAATGTGTGAGAGGCACGGGGGGGCCCCAGAGAGGTCTCTCTCGGGGACTAATGCATCGCGCTCGCGGTTCCGCTCCTCCCCGTTGCCAACAGCATGCCAAGCAGGCGGGAGACGGCGCAGCGGTGGCTGTAATGCCTCCGCTGCGGAAGCTCTAAGTCCTCAGCATCTTTGCAATCTGCACTGGGGCCGGGGTGGGGGCGCGATCTGTCTCATACACGTCGGACGCCATTATCCCAGGCCTAACAGAGAACTAACTCAGCAGGGGACACAGCTTGCTAAGAGGCTGAGGAACGAGTGTAGGCAGCCCAGGGACTAGGAGGAGCAGGAAGGCTGCTGGTTGATGTCTTCAGCTGGGTGGAATGTTGATCGGAAAGCCCTTTGGCCCAGTATGTGCTAGGCCACAGTTGGAGGCTGGAAGACATGGACTTTGTGTACATGGTGTAAACAGAATACCAAATGGAAGCTTGTGTGTGTGTGTAGCGAGAGGCAGCAGAAAGCCAATGTTTGGGAAGCCTACATCATGGGTCCATCTGATAACTGCTGGCGCATGATGGAATTCAGCAGTTGCAGTGTTCCATGTCATACATATGGATGCCTTCAACTGTAAGTAGAGTGTGTATTCAAACGGCACACTTAGTTACACAATGGGACTCCCTAATAGAAAGCAGTTTCATTGAGTTAAATAAAATGGTGAAATCTCACATTTCGCCATGCATACAGAGTGTAAATTCTCTTGGAACAATGAATCTGAGAGCTTGTCAGACATTGCACTTACCACAGAGAGGCATTCCATACATGTGCCTCTAATAAGATTGGCAGGCATATGATCTCACAGCACGCAGGCGATAATGTTTTCCCAACTCTAATATGGCAAATGCCTCCATTATTAACGTCATGAATAATGGAACATAATACGCCGGCTAATCTAAAGTCATTCTGCTCAAATGTATAGGAGCGCATCTTGGGGAGAGAGTGAGAAGGAGACCACCCGTGCATTCTGATGAGACAGTGCATGACGTGAGGAAGGAAGGGAGAGATGGAGTGAGAGACGAAGGGAGAGGAAGGTGTGAGCAAGGTGGAATATTATAAATACTGATGGGGCTCTCGACCCACTAATGCGTGTCAGGCCAGCGAGAGGGCCTGACCATTAGAGAGCAGAGGCTCAGCCCTTCCTCACCATCACCGCGCCATGACCGCTTAGCCTGTCAAGATTTTGATATCGAAGTCACATTAGTAATTATGATAAAAATTTAATTGACATGTGACTTAATGTAAAATCCATCATACGTTTTTTTTTTGGGACGGTGAATAGGCTGATGGGTGGAGTAGGGCCTGGATGTGAGTTTCACCAGTTCATGGATGAGACTTTTGATTAATGAGCAATACCACTTGTTGAGACCTCAAGTGTTTCAATAATCAGTGCTTCTGACCAGTAGAAATGTTCTAATTCTTTAATAGATCAAGCCCAATAGATCAAACCAAGAAAATTGTCATCTGCACTAGACTGACAACAAAATTCCATTCCACAAGGATGGGTTTTCATAATTGAACAGTTTCACATTTCCTAAAACAATCTGTCTGTTAAGAGAGATCATAAGACTAGGGACCTGCTGCTTCTGAATGTTGGCCAGCAATATCAATAGGAGGAGTAAGCACAGCGGTAGTGTGTTCTATCTGCGATGATCCAAGAAGATAATTGGTCAAATTGAAGTAATCCTCAGTGTTTCCTGTGAGGCAATGATAATATATCAAACGAATCAGGCGAGTCAACCGTTGGCATTTGGTCTTAATCCTTGAGTCAAGAGCAATTAAAAGGAACCTAGAAAGGAGGACTGCTCTTGAAGATGTAGTTTCAAAGACAACCTTAAGTCCCTTAGTGTATCGCCAGTGATGTAGCTAAAATACCTGTGATGGTGGGATGCAATTTGTGAACATACTCATGGGGACTGTCCTCAGTAATCTGCATAATCTTGACCGGCTTCACACTCTCTGCGTTTGAATTAGCTGATAATCACCGAAATGTTTTAATCAGTTGGAGGTCACTTTTTGAATAACTGGAGACTGTCGGCATCGTCGGAGGACTAATAGCTTCCATGTTGGCTGGTTTCACTCTAATATTATCTGCCTCACCAAATTTCATTCAGCAGAAAGTGAGAGAAAGATAGAGCGAGAGAGAGGTTTGGGTTAGATATTTGAGGAGGTGTAGGTCGCCACTAATTCCCTTTTTCCACTGCCTGGCTTATTGAGCGTGCTCAGTTGGGCTGCACTCTGGATGACCCTCCCACATAAATCCCAGTGGGCGCTGGTTCATTATTAAAGCGCTGGCCCGGCGGAGCAGCCCAGAATCCCCTCTGCTTAGACGGGGCCGGCCCAGCGGCCCACATATTTGCCCATGGGTTAAACGGCCTTTTCATTTAGGGAGCACTGGTTCTCCTCTAACTCTGCCTTCTTTCTCCTGTCAGATCTCTAGTGCTCATCCATTTCAGGACTCATACTCACTCTCTCCTCTCTATACCACTCATTTGCCCTCTCTCTATCTCTATCTATTCTCTGTCTATGTCTATCTACGTCTTCATCATCTTGAACTCCTTTATTCTGAGTAGACTTTTTAAGCCTCCGTCCTCTCTTTTGACGTCTGTCTCTCACTTTTCATCTCTATCTGCTACTGCTTTGTATTTTGAGAGGCCTTTTTAGTCGCTCCTTATCTCTGCTTTCTGTCACTGCCTCTGTGCTTTCTTCTCCGGGCTGCAGTATCAGGTATTCGGTGACAGCGCCAAGTGCAGCACGGTGGCTTCATAATCCATGCCGTGATAATCTGAGCCATTTATGACCAGGCCGAGTGGAACCGGCCTGATCAATTTTCTCAGAGTTTCTCTGCTTGCTGCCGTTTGTCCAATTGTCTGTGGCCCCAAAGCCTAATTACAATTTGTTTTGCAATATTGAGAAATAATAGCTTTTCCTTGGTCGTCAGTTACCCCCGGAATTGCATTATGGAGCTTTGTTTAAACAGGAGAACAAATCAATACCATCTGCTGTCATAGATCCCATTTTTCTCTCTGCTGCACTGCTTCCAGCACCCTGACACTGTCAATTGTTAATATCATCCCACACACGAGTCATATTGATTTGCTGACTATAAGGGGGGCATTTATTATCTTTTTCTATTTTTCCATCTTAATGTGTATGTGTGTTTTTTTTCAGGTTTTCTTTTAATATTCCAGTGTAACGCTTATCCGTAGAAGGTAGAGATAAGCATCTGAGCTCATCTGAGGGAGGAAAGGCTGATGTGGGCGATAAAGCAGACGTCGATAAGATGTCAACAGCCAATGCGCCGCGCTGGTAACCTCTCCTCTGTGAGTTTTTTTCGCTCTGTCGCTCGACAAAGTTCTCCTGTTACCTAACCGATCGTCCATGTAGATCTCACCACACCACAAAGGTCACGGGTTGGACTGTCAGCGAGGAGTGCCACCCCTGCGTAAGCCTTGATTAAAAAAACGTTGTATCCAACTGGGCAAAAACAGCAGGTAAATACTCCCTCCGCTCTCCTCTGGGTTTTAGCTTAGCGTGTGTTCTTACCTGGCACACCATGTCTCTCATCAGAGACCCAGAATGCATGGCAACAGGCTCTATGCTCTATCCGCATGCGAAGGCTCACCTCACGACCTCGGGGCGTGTTCCAGACGGTGGGAGGGGGCAACTAACGAAGGCCGAGCGTGGGAGCGTGGGGGGGGTTGGGGCAGGAGAATGGAGGTTGGAATGGAATGATGGACACGCATCAGGTATTACTCATGCGAGAGGAGCAGCAGGACATCCTGTACCATTGAGGTGTGTGTGAGAGATCTTTGTGTGAGTGTGTGTGTGTGTGTGTGAGTGTGTGTGTGTGTGCGAGGGAGCTGGCAGTACTCTCTCAGCAGTGGGTCCCAGTGTGATGTGCAATAATGACCTGTCAGGGCGGTAGGACTCATGCCAGCCCATGAAACACTGATAATCCATAGGGGCATCTGGCTTAATGAATTCTAACAGGAGCCCGGGCGCCTGAGGCCTCCCGATAGTCCACAATCTCTTCCTCCTTTTTTTATCCAAACTGACAGAAATATATTCCTCATGAAATACCGAGCATGACTTCAGCTGGAGAACGAGCATCTTTTCATTGTTTTGTATATTTGTTGACTCTGTGTGTGTATTCGTGTGTGTGTGAGAGAGACAGAAAGAGAGCAAGAGAGAGAGAGAGTTTGCTTTGTTTTCCCCCCCTTTGTAATGCCAGAGCATTTTTAGCAACGTTACCTTTGAAATAGGATGTCCTTGTACAGTCACAATGCATCTACAATTAAATACCCTGTAATGACAACAGGAAAGCAGGGGTTGAGACACACTTGCAATTAAAAAGGGGAAGTTGAAAATCACATTGACATTAACATTTAGACCCTTTACTCATTGACAAGTTGAGGCAAACTTTTGGCAGCGAGAACAGCCTTGAGTCTCCTTGGATGTGACGCGACAAGCTTTGAACTGGATTTGGGGATTTTCTGCCATTCTTCGCTGCAGAGCCTCTCAAGCTCTGTCAGGTTAGATGGGGACTGTCAGTGGACAGACATTTTCAGGTCTCTCCAGAGATCCGCTCGATTTGGTTCAAGTGAAGGCTCAGGCAGGGCCACTCAAGGATATTAACAGAGTTGTCTCTAAGCCACTCCTGTATTGTCCTGGCTGTGTTCTTAGGGTCATCTTAGGGTCAACCTTCGGCCCAGTTTGAGGTCCTCAGTGCTCTGGAATATGTTCTGTACTTAACTCCATTCAGATCCCCCTCAGCCCTGATTAGTTGTTCAGTAAACATACAATTATTTGTTACTGCTTGCATTGGTTGGTTTTCTGGTCAGAGTCCTTTATCTGCTGCTTTAGAGGGTTGTCGTGTGTCTGTCAGAGGAGAGGCTTCTGTCTGCCTACTCTGCCATAGATCAGTGGAGTGCTGCAATGGTGTCTTTCTGGAAATTTCTCCCATCTGACCATCAGGTTCATGATCGCCTCTTGGTCAGCTAGACAGCTCTAGGAAGTGGAAACCTTGGAAACCTTCAATGGGGCAGAATTTTTTTTAGTCTTCCCCATATTTTTGTCTGACCTCTGCAGACAGTTCCTTCTACCTTCTTTTTTTTTGCTCTGGTATATATTTTCAGCAGTGAGAACTTAAATATGTGTGTGCCTTCTCAAATCATGTCCAGTCAATTGAAAGGATCACAGTCACAAGGTTACTCCAATCAAGGTGTAGAAACAAACATCTCGAAGATGATCATGAGAAATGGAAGGCCTCAGAGCTAAATTTCAAGCGTCCTATTTCAAGTGTCCTACTTATATATCTACTTATATTTGCCAAAAAATTCTAAAATCCTATTTTATGTGGTATTGAATGGTGATTGAGGGGAAAACATAATTAAACAATTTTAAAAATGGCTATAGCATAACAAAAAAGTGGTCTGAATTTTCTAAGTGTACTGTAGATGCAAAAGTAAGTGGAATGTATCTAATCAGCTAATACTCTACTACCAGAGAGGGTTAAAGGATCTTTGCTACTACTCTACACTATATCCAGTTAATGACTCAGATATCCTTTCCTCAAGGCCATTTAACACATATTGCTCATTCAGTTGGCAACACTACGGTAACCATCAAACTTGTACAACTTGGAATAAGCACAGATGTTCAGAAAACATGTTTTTTTAGATCTCATCAGAGTATGAGGAAGGATACATATTATAATTAATTGCAGCACGCACTTGACTACTCATAATTCAGCTAAAATAAACATATTTGGCCAAGAGATGACATATCTCTATGCGTGGGCAGCCGTGGCCCACTGCTTAGCACTCTAGACTTGTAACCAGAGGGTTGCCGGTTCGAGCCCCGACCAGTGTTGTCTGTATGCTGCTGAGACCTTGAATTTCCCCTGGGGATCAATAAAGTATCTATATATCTATCTATCTATCTATCTAACTCAATTACCATAATGTTACAAATAAGACATAGTCAAATGATGTCAAACTGAGTTTGTTTAATATTGCCACATTATGTTTGTTTAAATATTTCTAATTCATGATTGCTCTTTTTCATTTTGTGAAAGGGTATCCCACTCTCACACTATGCTGTGAATCTGTGAAATGTGCCATTCCACCATATCTGTTATCACCGGCGATTGCAGAAAATGGCATCATGCCAAAAAGGGCAGAAATCTGCTTAACCTCCAGCAACTTAAACGGTCCTCACCTACAGAAACCTCCTTCTCCATGGGCTTGTGGAACTGTCATTCCACAGTCAACAAAACAGACTTCATAGCTGGCTATGCCAACCACCTTTCGTTGGAACTTCTTGCTCTGACTGAGACTTGGATCAAACCAGAGAACACTGCCACCCCGGCTGCACTCTCCACTAACTTTACACTATCCCACACCCCTCGCCCATCTAGACGAGAAGGTGGGACGGGCCTGCTGATCTCCAACAAATGGAAATTCACCTCACTACTGCCTTCAAACAAATATGTCTCATTCGAATTCCATGCCATCACAGTGATCGCCCCAGCAAAACTCTACGTGCTGGTCATCTACCACCCTCCAGGCCAACTAGGCGACTTTATGAACGAACTTGACACTCTGCTGTCTTCCATCCCTGAGCATGACTGTCAGCTTCTCGTTCTCGGCGATATGAACATCCACTTAGACGCCCCAGGCTCAGCGGACTTTTTGGCCCTGATCCACTCTTTTGAACTCAAACTGGTTCAAAGTCCACCTACTCACAAAGCTGGCAAAGAGCTTGACTTGATCCTCACTCGGAACTGCAGCACAGACACCCTCATGATGACGCCTCTCCATCTTTCTTACCACTTCTTCATCCAGTTCAACGTCAGCCTGACAGAACAGCCTCAGGCTCCTCAGCCGACGGTTACGTTTCGCCGTAACATCCGGAACCTGTCTCCAACGCACTTTTCCTCTGTGGTTGCCTCCGGTCTACCTCCACTCAACACCTTCTCCTCTCTGGAGGTTAATGAGGCCACAGACTCGCTCTGCTCCACACTGAGCTCGTTTCTAGACGAGCTGTGCCCTCTTACCACAAGGCCAGCTCGATCCAAACACTCTCATCCATGGCTAAATGATACTCTCCGATCGCAGCGCACCAAACTCAGAGCCGCGGAGAGGAAATGGCACAAATCCAAACTAACCGATGACCTCAAAAACTACCAGACACTCCTAACCTCCTTCTCAGCCAGCATCGCTGCTGCTAAGATGGCTTTCTACAATGACTAAATCAACAGCGCTACAGACACTCGAAAATTTTTCTCAACCTTCAAATCGCTACTCAACTCTCAGCTGCCTCCTCCTCCATCCAACCTTACTGCGGATACCCTTGCCTCATTTTTTACAAACAAAGTGGCGGCAATCAGCAGTCAATTCTCTACATGCCCACACAACACATCTGACTCAGATACCGCACTCCTACAACCTCTAGGGGCTGCTGGAACATCTTTTTTTAAGCATTTGCGCCTCTCTCCGAGAGTGAAGTATCTAGACTCCTGACATGTAGCCGTCCTACAACATGCTCGCTGGACCCTATACCTACGAGCCTACTTCAGTCCATCAGCCCGACCATCGCACCAGCTATCACACATGTGATCAATGCCTCTCTAACCTCCGGCACATTTCCAACAGCGTTCAAAATGGCCCGGGTAACACCGTTACTTAATAAAGCTTCTCTCAACCCTGCTCAAGTCGAGAACTACCGCCCTGTCTCACTCCTGCCTTTCCTATCCAAAGGCATTGAACGAGCAGTCTCCAAACAGGTCTCTGACTTTCTTTCACAGAACAACCTTCTGGATCCAAATCAGTCTGGGTTCAAAAGTGGCCACTCTACCGAAACGGCTTTGCTGTCTGTAACAGAAGCCTTAAAAGAAGCCAGGGCGACCGCTCGGTCATCAGTACTCATTCTGCTTGACTTATCGGCTGCCTTTGACATGGTTAATCACCGCATCCTCTATACTCGCTAACATGGGAATCTCCGGTTCTGCTCTCTCCTGGTTTGAATCCTACCTCACAGGACGCTCGTATCATGGCTTGGACAGCTATCTGCACCTCACCATCTCACCACAGGGATCCCCCAGGGCTCAGTGCTGGGCCCCCTTCTCTTTGCTATCTATACCACCTCCTTGGGACAGATTATCCGTTCGCATGGCTTCTCATACCACTGCTATGCAGTCGACACACAGCTATATCTGTCCTTTCCACCTGATGACCCCTTTGTTTCAGCACGGATCTCGGATTGCCTCTCAGACATAGCTACATGGATGAAGGCACACCACCTCCAGCTGAATCTCTCAAAGACTGAACTGCTGGTTCTCCCAGCTAAACCTACCATACACCACGACATCAACATCAAATTTGACTCCCTGTCTGTTTCACCTACCAAGACTGCAAGAAATCTAGGAGTTGTTCTCGACAACCAACTAACCTTCTCAGATCATGTTGCCTCAGTCGCCCGGTCATGCCGTTTCGCACTCTACAGCAAACGGAAAATCAGGACTTACTTCACTCAAGATGCTACCCAACTTCTGGTTCAGGCAATAGTCATCTTACGACTCGACTAACGCCCTCCTGACAGGTCTCCCAGCCTGCGCAGTGAAACCCCTTCAGATGATCCAGAACGCGGCGGCGCGCCTGGTCTACAACCAACCCAAAAGGTCACATGTTACCCCTCTGCTCATCCAGCTACACTGGCTACCTATGGCGGCCCGCATCAAATTCAAGGCTCTAACGCTTGCCTACCAAGTATGCTCCCGCCTACTTGCCCTCATACAGACATACGCTACCTCTAGACCGCTGCGCTCCTCAGACGAACAACGTCTAGCTCTACCACCGGTACGCTCAGGCCAATCCAAACTTTTCTCATCTGTTGTCCCTCGGTGGAACACACTGCCAGTTCCTACAAGGGCAGGGACATCCCTCTCCATTTTCAAAAAACTCCTGAAGACCCAGCTCTTTAGAGAACATCTCCTCTCATAAGCATCACTTACAACTAGTCTTGCTGATCCTAGCACTTACCAGCCGTCTTGAACTGACACGTAACTATTAAAAACAGCACTCACTGATGCACTTATTCTTACTGTACTCTACCGTTTTTTTAAATTGTCCAAAAATTGTTGAGAATTGCTTTAAAACTTAAACTGTTTACCATGTTGTTAGTCACTTTGGCTAAAAATGCGTCAGCCAAATGTAATGCAATGTAATGAATCTGTATGAACAAATGAATACGTTTTTAAAAGCATGGCCCTGAATAGATGTTGACCTGTCATATGGCTCTCTCTAGATGATAGCTGTGTTGAGAAGTGTGACTCACCACTGACTGTGACCCTGGCTGTGAGGTTAGCCTCTCTCTGAGCGTCTGATTAAAGGAGAGGAAATCCAAGAGGTAAACCTCTAAAGCTAATCGATGCATGGAATCAATGCACTAGCTGGTGAGGTTTAACAAATGACTTAACTTGTTCCAAACATTTGCTTTGCGGGTAAGAAGACATGCTTTGCTTGTTTGCTTCTGTAAAACATAAGCCATCCTCCCTTCAGCTATGTTTGGTTTGTCAAACTTACCTTTAAAAAAAAAAATGAAACCTCAAAAGTAAAATAAAATGTCCTGCTGCAAGCTCTTTTGGGCTGTTTACATCAATAAATCGCGGAAATAGCCTTGACTCTTGTTTACCCACAACACATTAGGCTGTATGGAGGGAGGGATTGGGGAGGAGTAAAAAAGCGAAGTGGCGGGGAGGAGGAAATGAACAAATGCTCGCTCCTTTAAACGCCTGGTGGCTTTCATGAATCACAGGTGGAATTCTCAGATGTGCAATAGCATCGCTGGCTGGCGCGATCCACTTGATTACTGCTCCCCGGCTCCAGCTCCGGCTTGTCCCCGCACTAACAATAAGATGTCAAACGCGTCAAAAGCTCTTGCCTGCTCTTGAGGCGCAGGTCCCTACATCGCTTAACTCTCCTGCCAAGTTTACTTTTGTGGATGGGACCTCGCCTCTGCAGTGCCATAATGGAGCTGTCCGTCATTTTTTTTTTTATTCTCTTCGGAGAGAGGGTAAGGATTAGGAGGGCTTGCTTGCTAGGATTATAGGGTTGCAGGAGTGTGGGTGTGTGTGTGTGTGTGTGATCTATGGCTTCCATTTCTCCACCCATTCAAGCACATTTGTCAACCTGAATAATACAGCCGTCAGCGGCGACAGTGGAGCCCATTATTGTCAGTTATGCCACACGCATCCTGGCCTGCCATTGTTTGGCCGACTGACAGGTTTCCCACGATACACCTCTCGGTGGAAAGTGGGCCCGAAAAACACGGTGACTCTCAGGAGGACATTACTCATGCCCTCCGCCACTCAGCTATGACAGGGGGAGATGGCATCTGTTTATTTTCAGAGATGGTGGCGGTGGGTGGGTGAGTAGGTGGGAGGGGCGGGACGCTGTGTGCACTACCTTTTATACCTTAGAGGTTCCCGTTTTAATATTTATGCCTTATTTCCACATAAAGTTGGGTACTTTTCAGAATATTTGTAATGCTTGCCCACTGTGTGGACACTGCTAGATACTGTACCACTGGTCAGTATGTCAAATAAAGCAGCAATATTATGTTCCACACATCTTTAATGCGTGTTCTGCTGAATGTTACTAATATTGGAGATGGTCTAGGTAGTTGGGTGTGATCCTTTGTATGGTCTTTCTATGTCCATTGAAGAACATGCAACAGAATGTAAAAGCACATTACAGTAAGTCTGCTCATAATTTCATCATAGACAGAATAGTCCCATGTTGACTGGTAATGAGATGTTTAAGCTCAGAAGACTGTCTAAGAGCAGCTGGATATGTCAACTGCAACACTAATAGACAGTGCTTGTTATTTCTCTCTCTCTCTCTCTCTCTCTCTCACTCTGGCTCTCTCTCTCTCTCTCTTTTTTCTCTCCTATTCCTCTCAGGACAGCCATCAGCTTGCAAGCTTGCAGTGTAAAGTGCCGCTGGTTGCCCCCCTGTGCAGCGCTGGCATTCACCATTTGGGCCGGATGATGCAGATTGAATGAAGCTGCCCAAGTCCACACAGAACCTCAGGAGGGCCACCTTCCCCAAGGTCAGTCCCCAGCCACCGCCACCGCCTCCACTGCCCTACCTTGGTTAAATCTGGGATCTGTATGGCTGCCGCGTCGGTCGCGTTTGCACAGGGAAACGGAACGCCACATGAGGTGAGACAGCAAAGGTGAAATGCAGCATGACATTCCACTTTGTCGTCATGGCAACCCATGCTTGATGACTAAAAAAACCAAACAATAAACAGTCTTCTGTGGGGAAGAAAATGTGGGGAAAGAACAGAGAAAGAAGAAGAAAAAATGGTTGGACAAGAACAAGAGGAGCAGGAGCAGAGAGAAGAAGTAAAAACATCGGTGTTGGCCATCTTGGGAATCGAGACTAGAGGGAAGCTACTGTGAGGGCAAGCGGTTCGTCATTTTCCATCATCACTTGATGACTTTTAACAACCAGAGGACAGGGCGGCCATTTTAAGAGAAGTTTTTTTGCCCCTTCCCCCTTCCTGCCTGAACATATTGCACCTGCTAAATTATTTAGCCGCACTCCCAAGGCTTGCCCCAGCCACTGCAGCGCGAGCTGTTCCTACTGATTAGTGTCATGCATGTCAGCGGAGCGGGTCAGACTCCTCACCCACCCGTCACTCACGCCGAGACACCTGCATCCTCTTCAGCAGCATCATCATCATCGCCAGCATCTCCATCACTTTCTCTATGCCTGGTGGCAGACGCCATACTGCTCGCTATAGTTTTGAGTGTTAAGAGAGGAGAAATAGGGTGTGCTTAAGACAGACAGACAGACAGGGAGAGAGAGAGAGAGAGGGGGGGGGGGGGGGAGAGAGAGAGAGAGAGAGAGAGAGCAAGTGGGAGACAGGAGTGGAGAGTGAGCGGCAGAGTGAGACACACACACTCACACACACACAGAGGGACATACACATTAAGCCTGGCTTGGTGAGGAGCCCCCGGTCACACACACGCTGGGGAATAAACAGGCTCTTATCACACACTCCAGAGGTGAGGTCACCAGTTTACACAGTCACTCTCCGAGTAAAAGCCACTGACACTGGAAGAGCACTGAGCTATGGCTTCCCCTTCTCCTCGTATCTCTCTCTGGAGTAAAAAGTAAACACAAACAAACAAACAAACAAACAAACCAGCCGTGGAACTGACCACAATCTTAATGTTTCAGCCAAATCATCATCAACCCTTTCTCTCCTTTTTATGGGAAAATTAGGTCATGAAAAACGAATGTATTCGCATAAATATTATATTTTGTAAAATCTTTAGGAAAGTCACTAATAGCCTCTCCACTAATCATTATCATTTCCAAATCAGTGTCTTCATTGACACAAGTTTTCCAGCAGCAGTGACTGAGGGAGTATGTCTCTAACTGACCACCTGAAGGCCACTTGGGGGCAGTATTGAAACAAACAAATCCTTTATTTTCCCAGAAACAACTGGAAAAATGTACGGCTCTCAACAAAGCCTTTCGCGTGTAATTTGGGGTTAGACTTTACTAAGCTGCTGTTTGCCACCAAGAAGCATTAGGATGTCAAGGTCCTTCAGTTCCCAGGCTTCTTTCCTTTTGGCTGTACTGCAGGGGCTGTTGCAGAATTGTGTGGTGTGTGTGTGTGTGTGTGTGTGTGCGTGTGTGTGTGTTTTCATTCATCCTTTCATCTTATTCTCTGCCCATTCCCCTCTCTGCTCCCTCTCTCTAGTATATCTAGCTGAACCTCACAGTCATGTGAAAGACATTTCTTTCTTTTTTTTCTTATTTTTTTAACTTAATACAGCAAAAGGCCAAATCATTAAATGTGCAATAAACTCCTAAAAAACCTGCCCTAAATTGATTAAGGCAATAGTTTTAGCGCTACTTTTTTTAACTGTAAAAACCAAGATAATGATTTATTTTCACTGCACTCTGGGACAATAATTAGGTCTCTTATGGCAAACTAAATGTGCCCAGATTGCCCCAGTGCAATTATACTTGTACATTTTAACCTGTCTCATGCTGCTAAAACATTGGTTTTAATTCTCCTTTCTAAGTCTTTGAAAACCAAGGATGTTTCTTAAAAACCCGAACCCAGAGGAAATAACTCGCTATTGGTCTGTTATGAAAAAGGCATGTGTGGTTGAATGCTCAATGCATGTTCTTATTAACCTCTCAATACTGAGCTGGCTAGGTTAATAATTACTTTGCTCATTATAAACTGATCATTACACATGCTGCTATAACCTTTAAGGGTATGAACATATACTCTCAAACTTAGTATAAAACTGTTCTGCAAACCCTATTAATCCCACAAGAGCTGCACAAGTTGACAATTTGGAGCAGGAGATTGATCTTATCTCCTGATTCTCATCTTTGTCTTTTTCATCTTTGTTCTTAATTGTTTGACCCATAATAGTTCTTAGCTAAGATAAATTGGGTTGCCCATTAACAAGACCTGATTACACTTGTTTAACTGATTACACATTTAAATTGCTTGAAATGCACCATGTAAAGAGATGCAGATTTTTTGTAATAACCTTTGGATAAGTGGTTTTAAGAAGTTCTGTGAAGATAGCTCTGCTCAAAAGTATATTCTGTCAATTATATAGTTCCGTTACGAACAATGTTGTTGTTGAAAGTTATGTATCTCAGAGATTAGTTTTCAATTTGAAATAAGATTAATCTTCCCTGTCAAGTGTATATTGCCATTTTTCTTGCATCCTAGCTGGAAGACTATGATTTAAATGATCAGTGTCCTATCATGCCATGAAAACTAAGATCTAAGATATGTTGATATTTCTCTTGTCTTTGTGTCCAGCAAAATGTCTGAATCTCTGAACTGGCACTGAGACAGACCGCAAAGCTTAGACGTCTCATGGACTTTTCTCAAATAAACGGAATGTTGTTTATAGCTGAGAAGGCTGAAATCACCCACCCTTTCTTGGCATGGTTGCAACATTTGCCTGAATGAATGGGGCCCATATGATATGGTATACAGCACAACGCTAAATCCAAATTGAGTACACATCAGTGACTCAGCGTCCATTTAGCCATTTGTGATGATTTTGATTATGTTTTCATTTTCATTTGTATTATTTACATGTGTTGGGCTTTGCAGCCAAAGGAGGAAGATCTAGGTTTAATATGTGTTAAATGAAATCTTGAATGAATGAATGACTACTGGTAGTCTTGGGGGAAATATGGTACCAATACCACATTGGCTTCATTACACCTCACGATTTGCTTAATAGTTTAATGGAAATTAATTTGAGCCTCCAATAGCTTCCCTGCTCTTAGTCGTGCCTTTCTTGCATGTGCGTTGTGTTCTATATGGCTTCTGTGTACAGTCCGTTTCACTCCTCTTTCTAAATGGCCAAGGGCTGGACTGAGCGGTAATCCATATACATTTGCATATATTGTACAGTGGTGCAGTATGCTCTAGGTGACAGTTTTGGCCTTCTCTTTCCATATGTGCTTTTGGCAAGAACGTCCCAGAATCTACAATCATCTAGATTTTTTTTATTTTATTTTAAGGAAAAGAATATTGGTCATGCATGGCAACACACCTCAAGCTAATTACATTTGCTCCAGCCAACCCTCTGAGTCTCTAGGGCTTCATCCTTGCCAAATCTGCTGGCATGTTCCACTTGCACCAATTTACAGAATATACTGTTTCTCTTCATTAAAAGAGGCTTCTGTCCTCAGTAGATGTATTCCTTCTACGTAGGATTTATGCACAGATGTCTCACGGTTGTTTGTGTAGATATTCCAAAGTATTCTGGACTCATAAGAGTTCTGTATTGTTAGAGTTGTGTACTGAAATCTCATTGAGAGAAAAGGGCATGGTCTCAGTAGGGGAGGGCAATCGACATCAGAAGTCCACATGACTTCATGGGGCTCTAAGTTCTGCATGCACATGTTTTCTTTCTTTCTTTAGGTCTTTCTTTCTTTCTTTCTTTCTTTCTTTCTTTGGTCCCTTCCTTCTTTGCCTATTCTGTCACCATTGCAGCAGATTGATGAAGAATTTAATCACACACCCATGTGACAAATTGAGCTTTGGGGGCCTGAATAATTACGTTCTTATCCACTCGTTGTCCAAATCCCGCAAGGCCGATGAAAACATTTAGAACCACTGATATCCCCATCCCCCCACCAACACACACACACACACACACACACACATTCAAAGACACACAGACTTTTTCCCAACGGAACCATACAGATTGAAATCAGAATACATGTAGAAAGCTCTGCTTCCTCTCGCCATTTCCCTCTCTCTCTCTCTCTCTCTCTCTCTCTCTCTCTCTCCCTCTCCCTCCCTCAGTATCCCGGCGTCCACCCCTCCAATATTGGCAGGTTGGGAGGCTCCGCATGAAGGGCAAACAAATGCATTTGAGGAGATGACTGGAAGGCACGAGGAAAAAAGATTGAATTCTCTTTCTGTGCGGAGGAAAAAGGGGGTGACTCTCCAGAAATAGTCAGTGATAGATGAGGTACATGAAGCAAGACAGCCTGCCCAGTCCCCAGCCAAGCTGAATCAGGCTAACTGTCTGTTCACTAAATGCCTCTCTCTCTCTCTCTCCCTTTTCCCCCTCTTTCTGCCTTCCTCTCTTTGTCTCTCTCTCTCTCTCTCTCTCTCTCTCTCTCTCTCTCTCTCTCTCAATCTCATTCCCTAGCCCTCTCCACCTGTCTGTTTCTGTCTCGCTATCAGTAGTGCTTACAACACAAGCTTTTTAATAGCCCCTATCTACATCTGATTACTTAGCAGCAGCAACTGATCTGCAATTATTGGGCTGGAGAATGGTGTGTATGTGTGTGTGTGTGTGTGTGTGTACATTTCATCCTTAATGAGCACAAATTCAAGCAACAGTGTGCTTGCTTGTCGCAGTCCTGCCTCGGGAGGTGTTTAAAATTCCAAACTGTGGCCCTTTCATTTAGCTCGATAGCAACATATTAAAGGACAGCGCTGATCGCCGCGTCTTCTTCAATGTCCCCATGTTGTGAATCCTCATTTCCCCTGACCAGCACCTGTAAGCCCTGAGGGAAACGCATTTGTATTGCCTCGTTGGGAGAGAGAAAAAAACTGCCCACCACGGCTGGCTGTCCGGCAGAGCTGATTTGATACCCCACATGTAGATTGCGTCCTCTAGGACTGCCCTTGTCGCTCCCCAGCACTTGTTTGCGCGGCACTGATGCAAAGCGTAGGGCAGCTCAGAGCTTCATTTCGTGCGGTTAGTTTAGTCATCGGTCACAGCTTTTCCACCCCGCGGGAGGTGGCCTACAAGCTCCGATGAGCAAGGCCACCGGCCGAACCACGTCAGACGTTAACCATCTCTGACCCGGGGAGGCTGAAAGCCCTGATTCCCAGTGATGGGGCTGGTGTGTGTGTGTGTGTGATTGTGTGTGTATGGGGGTGGGGGGGGGGCTGGTTGGTGTATTCATTGTTTTTGTTTTAGTATTGCCCCAGCAGGCCTGATGTGGCCAGAGGGCAGTGGCATTGTTTATAGCCCAGATAAATGCCCATGACCCTGGAACGCCAGACACCAATGGTAGGGAAGGGCTGGGCACATGCCGAGAGGCCGTTGCATTCTGAGACCAGGTAGGAAGGAAAGGATAGCTGGTATAGTGGGTGTGAACAAGCAAGGGAATGAAGAGAGCAAAATGAGACAAATCGAATCCATTGAACCCCATTGAGCATAAAGGTTATGCACAACATCACAGAGGAGAGGAGAGGGGGTGATGGCGGTTACAAAAAATCTTTCGTCTGTATTTCCTCCGGGGGACAGCAGCAGTTTACCCAGATTGATTTTTGTATGACTCCACCACGCAGCTTTTAGTTTGTAGGAAAACCTGTATGCAGAGAGTTAAAGACCACGTGTACGTGCACCTTTATGTACAGTGCACAAATATCCTCCGACATAGACAAACACGAGCACGCCTCCACACAGGATCTATTAGTCCTACAGGAATCTTAGAAGCAGGGGGAAATTCTGTCGACTGTAATTGAGACACAAACTCAAATTCATTCATCCATGCTTCATTTAATGTAACAACAAAATGCAGTGGTAGAATTTGCATACCGTGAAGGAGAGAGCTCCTTGTAAACATTATCGCTTCTCGAGACTGCTAGCTGGCTAATCAAGGATCTCACATTTAATCAGTGCGATGTAATGCTTTACAAACAGTCATGGAGAAATTTTAATGAGAGTTCCTAATTAGCCATTCGTGAAGTCATAATCACTTCTCAAACAAATGAAGCCATGGGTATTTTAGCGGCTTAATGTACCACGACCGGTCACACTTGGCCCCGATTCCTCTTTAAAAAGCAGTCTTCTTCAAAGCTATGTCAGTGAGGAATCTCCTTGTTATTCATTTATTTATTTATTTTTCAACACAAGAAAAAATAGGCAGTCGCTAATCTGTCTGCCTTCGGCCGTCTGGGCTAAGCTTAGCGCTGAGAGCGTCCCTTTATGTAAGGACTTTGAATCGCTTTTTCTGCGACTGCAATGGGCCAGTCACTCATTATCAGATTACCCTTTCAAACGCGGCTTTTCATGGCTGCTCAGGAATCAGATGTGGATGAGGGGGAAGGCAGGGGAACGGGGGGCCACAGATGTGCCGGAGCAAGGAGGTAGTTGTGTGTAGGTGTGGAGAGAGGTGCCATCGATGCCAATGTTCAAGGGTTTCACTGAACATTTTCTGATACAAAAAAAAACATGACAGAAAAAAAAAGCTGGAAAAAAAATAAATACAAAACAATACATGAATACCTCCTCTCATTGTTTGGAAATACTTCACTGTCACTCATTTGGACAGTTTGCAAAACAACCTCGCTTTCTGCATTCAGATTGTGTGCTGGGGCTTGTTTGGTGGCACAGAATGATGCACAACAAGGGGATAGATTTCATATCAAGGAAAATAGGAGAAAAAAACCAACATATTTGATTTTGGGTGGAAAAAAACGACACAGACCCTGCCCAGCATGAAATGGGAGGGAACATCACAGTTGCCGTGGTAGCGCAAAGCCCAGGCTGGGGCTGGATTGATGTGCCATCGCTGCACGTCTGCAAAGAGCTGCTCCTGGAGAGTACAGCCTCTTTGTACGAAACTCGGCCGAGACCACTTTCATCGGCGCGGCATCTGCGTTGGCGTTATGTCTGCACAGACAGCAACGGGGAGCGGCTCTCTGGTATGTTGTCAAGCCGTGGCAGTTCGGCCGTTGCAGCCCGGGCCAAGTTGTCATCCTCCCTTACAAGCCTGCTGTAGCTGCCCCGATTGGGAGATTGTAAGGGATGAACTCATTGTTGTATTTCGCTCTCCTGTCTTTGTCTTCTCCCTGCTGAACATTAGCCAAGCGAACATGGACACTACTTTCTTCATCATCAATCAGTATGCATTTCCCATCCCAACACACTCTCTTTCAAAATACAGTCTACCTGTTCCATTCATACAACATCCTACTGTGAAGTCTACATTCATTATTATGACCGCCGCGCAGCGAAGCGGCGGTCATATAGGTTTAGTCCGATTTTTTTTTTTTTTTTCTTTTTCGCATGCCCAAATTTCCGTCAGTGAGTCCCAGGACACTGAAAGACCGGGGTACACGAAACTTGGTGGGCATGTAACCCCACATGGATAGCATGGAACCATCGTTTTTCGTTTTGATCTGTAACCCCCCCGCTTGACTGGACCCCCCGAAAGGAGGGTAGGGCAGACACAGTTTTCTGTGAATATCTCGAAAACCGTGGGGTTTAGGAGGACCATTTTGTTTTTGTATGTTGATCTCAAGGGGCCATGTCAACCCATTCCATAACCACTCATTTCATGTATAGCGCCACCTAGTTAAACACAAAAAAGTAAAAATGAGGTGTTGTAATTGAAGGTATCTGTGACCTAACATAGTCAAAACTGCACAAAATTGGAAGTGTATGATCATTATGACACCCTCTGTATGCACGCCAAGTTTTGTGGAATTCCGTTCATGGGGGGCCACACAATAAATTAATTTATGTTACTATACACCAACTGGCCTGTAGGTGGCCGGAGACAGTTTTCTGTGAATATCTCGAGAACCGTAGGGCCTAGGAGGTCCATCTTTTTTATGTATGTTGGTCTTAAGGGGGCATGTCAACCCATCCCATTACCACTTATTTCATGTATAGCGCCACCTAGTTAAAAATTAAAAGCAAAAAATTTGGTGTTTTCATCACAATATCTCTGGCTGACAAGGTCAAAACTGCACGAAATTAAAAGTGTAGGATCATTATGACACCCTCCGAATGCATGCCAAGTTTTGTGTACTTTCATTCATGGGGGGCCTTACAATAAAATAATTTATGTGTACATTTAGTGATGTACACCAACAAGGATTCGGGACACTGAAAGACCGGGGTACACGAAACTTGGTGGGCATGTACCCCCACATGGATAGCATGGAACCGTCATTTTTCGTTTTGATCTGTAGCCCCCCCGCTGGACTGGACCCCCCGAAAGGAGGGTAGGGCAGACACAGTTCTCTGTGAATATCTTGAGAACTGTAGGGCCTAGGATGACCATTTTTCCCTGTATGTTTGCCTCCAGGGGTCATGTTAACCCATTTCATGTGCACACATGTGCACAAACAGATACACACACACACACACATACATTCACAGTAATGTCACAGGCACAAACACAAGCACGCACGCACACACACACGCACACACACACACACACACACACACACACACACACACACACACACACATAACATAAACATAACACAAACAATCAAGAATTTCTCAGAATTATAAACAGGCAAGATGGAGGTGGGGTTGTATAAAATTAATTTTACATGTGAAATCTATGAACTAATCATGTTTTGGTAATTGTTGTCTAGCAGATACCAGTGAGAATTGAGTGTGGATAATGCAATTTAGTGAGACAGTTAGAATCATATAGGCCTTTCAGCGTGATTTCTTTTTGTGGAAAAAATGTGCTGGACTGGGCGGCGGTCATATTTTGTACCGTTCTGCGGTACATCTAGTTTATATATTACTCACAGACAATAATATAAATTAATATACAAGAACACCAAACAATGGTTGTATATTTTTATTGGAAAGGCTTCTCGTTTCCTTCCCTTCCTTTAAGGAGTACAGGCTACTCTCGACTTCACTGGCCCTGTAGTGATGATAATCAGTGTCTTATCAATTAGGACATAATTGCTGAGTCTGTGGCTGGGGGAAGGTTGAATATTGATGACCGTCTAAAAGGCCCATCAGTGCGTATTGGCAGGCGCTGTAGACAGTTTTAGCAGGAGAGTTGTGATGGAGGGAGACAGCAGTGAAGAGAGAGAGGAAAGAGAGAGGGAGGAGAGGGGGAAGAGAGGAGCGAGGGGGAAGAGAGAGGAAAGAGAGGGGGAAGAGAGAGGGAAGAAAGGGGGAAGAGAGAGGGAAGAGAGGAGAGAGGGGGAAGAGAGAGGGAAGAGAGGAGAGAAGGGGAAGAGAGGGGGAAGAGAAGGGAGGAGGTGCCATGGGCTGAGTCCATACCTTCTCGTCAGCCCTGGATCAATACGAGCTGCCCCTTACTGTCTGTCTGTCCCTGAGGAGTGGTTGTGTGTGCATGTATGTGTGTGTGAGTTTGTGTGTGTGTGTGTGTGTGCGTGCGTGCGTGTTGCCGCAGGTGGTAGTTGGAGGTGGAGGATAAGGGTGGCCTGGTCGACATGTCATACTATAAGTGCCATCTCTGTTGAGTCAGGAAGCTGTCAAAACAAACATCAGCTTTAAGCTTTCTGCTCCCAAGGTTTATCTTTGAGTTTTACTTTCTTTATTTGATTTTTTTTACGATTTAGAATAAACATGATGATGATTCAGGTCATTATACAGATTGTCTTTAATTTATTGTATTTCTCTGCATAAGGCTGTATTGATCTTTCGTTGTATACAGTTTATGTTTTCGATGTTGCTTTAAAGGATCGCATTTAGCCAACCTGTGGTGTGAACTTATGGTAATTAGCCCTTGGAGTTCATTGCACCAGTTTTTATTGTTATGTTTTATTCATAATACATTGCTTGAGAACTAGACGCTGCCATTAATGGCAAAACCCCAATAACAGTGAAATTGTGACTAGGTCCCGAATAAGTTAACTTCTAGGATGCCTTCCATTTATATTTAAATGAGCTTCCATTGGCATTGTTCTCTTCTTGTGTGAAGGCTTGTTGTCATTTCACAAAATGGCCCGCAGTGCTCTTGGGCACTAAGCATGTAATTCCACCATCACTATATAGGTTTGTTTGATTGTGAGATAAATTGGGAGACGAAAGAGAGTGTTAGTGTGTGTACTGTATGTGTGTGTGCGTGTGTCTGTATACTTTTTGTTTGTGTATTTATTAAGGCAGCCTCCCTTAGAGGATGGAGGGAACTGCAGCATCAGACCTCCTAACCCCTCCCCCCGCAATTCAGACTGTCTCTGCTATTTGGGCCACCGTACTTCCCTGGGGGAAAAGCAGAGAGAGAGGGAGACACAGAGAGATGAGCACGAATAAGTAACTTTCACCTCACCTTGGGAGGGTGGATGCTTGGCCTTTTTTGTTGGTGTTGTTAAGCCAAACAAGGAGCACAACAAAATGAGCGGTTTATGTAAAAAAAAAAAAAAGAATAATCATTTTTTAATTAGCGTTAGCACCGCCAGGCTTCCGCGCCTTTTTAAATGGGGCTAAAAGCAAAGGACTGCTGACATTGTGGTGCTCACTGCAAAACGCTGCGCTGGATTAGTGACAGCAACAGGTGTAGCCTCCCTGCTGATTGCAGCTGCTTTGTGACACAACCAATCGCAGTGATTGATTAGGTCGTTGGGTTCTCACCGGGAAGGCTGATTGGCATGTTAATGGCAGCCAGGGCAGAAGAAACTAGCCAAGTCAGGTCAGCGGCTCGTGACACTTAGCTGACGGTCCAGATTGTTGCCCTGGGTGTTCTGCCTGAGTGAGTTTCCATGTGCTAGTTTAATTTTCCTCTCCTGTTTTTGTTTTTTTGTATCGTAAAAGCAAGAAACAAAATGTCGGAACTGGTCAAGAGCCATTGTGGCCCTAACTCTCCAAGCCTAACTTCTTTCCATCGTCTACGAGGGATGTTGACTTTGAATGTAGCCTAAAAATGTCACAAACACACTCTTGTCTCACAGGTGTATTGAGGGGAGGGGGGGGGGGGCAAATATTTATTGACTTACTGAGTGGTCAATTAGATGGTTAAATGATCCATCTGAAAGGAAGATGAATGCATGGGACAGCGTCAAAGTCAAATAAATAAATAAAATCCATAAGCTGTTGCTGTCCCTCGCAGGCAGGTAATTGCATTAGCCTCGGAGTTTCCTCGTCAGGGCTGGGTGACTCCTGCCTTGTAAAATAATAAATCAAAGAGGAGTGAGTTTGTCAGGTGTTTTTTTCCCTTCTCCTGTTATCCACAGGTTTGGGCCACAGCGGCTTGGGCCACAGCAGTAGGGTCCTGAGCTACCCCTGAGCGTCTGAGCATGACAGGAGCAGCTGGTTCTCTTTCTTCCTTTTTTCTCTCTCTTGCTCTCTCTCTCTTTCTCTCTCTCCTCCCTCGGCTCGTCGTCTTTTGTTTGTCCTTGACAGCTAAGTAACTGCCGAGGACTTCCTCTTGTCCAGTCAAGTGCAGTAACCACGGTAACTGCTGTGTGAAGTTGGCCCTGTTGAGGCTCCATTGCAGAGGTTTGTTTATTCCTGTTTATGTAGGCTATCTATCTTCCTGGGAATTAGAAAATGCTCTTGTTACCCGATTAATCTGTGATAGCTGATGTTATCTCATTCACAGGATTAAAGTGAATGTTTATAAAAAGCTATATTCTGGGTGACCCTTGTGAATAGCATTGTCTTGAATGGGCATTCATGGCCCCAGTGTTTAAGACTTAATCCCGGAGCCCAAGTATCCCTCCATTATATTTTTCAGACTTCATTGTGTTTTGAATGCCTGCTGTTCTTGCCTTTCGTCAGAAAAGAAAGTGCAGTGAAGTCTCCATTTTTTATGGTGAGTTGTTGCTCGTAATTAGGAGATAAAAAGTGTATTTTATCATTAGAACTAGTCATTCGAAGACTCTTTGATGTGTGGTAATTCAATATGTATGTTACCTGGGGCAACATTGCAGAGATTGGCTTGTGATAAACTACACTTCTTGAATGCTCATGCTGGGGAATAATAGCTCATTGAACACTAACAAGAAAGTCTATAGCCCTATTTACTTTGAGCTCCAGAGCTGCTCTTAATTAAATGGGAGTCAAGACCTGTAACCCTTAGTTATTATATATATTGCATGGTTTTATCCATTTTATAGCATTATTTCATCATTCATCATAACATAACTGGACATTTCCCAGTTTACTTTATGTTAGCATGAATCCCCAAATGGCGATCTGAGTGTGATTATATCGTCATTTCCCTATTAGCCTTGGCTTATACATTGATTTTGCTAAATTTCTTCAGCTATGGGGTTAATACACGGGGGCAGTTAATATGGTATTACCGGTAATATGGCTTTGTTTCTTTTAACTTGCATAAAACACTGTCCTGCCGCTTATACACAATGTGGCTAATACTCAGGAAATTACTCTATGTATGATTTATTTTCCTTATATGGTTTACTTGTGTTACCTTGTCTCTGTGTTGGCCTTACCCACTACTCTGCCAGCTGCTATCCTGTATCAGTATCTGAAGCCTTCTGCCAGTGTTTAATACAGGGCAGAGAAGCCAACGATCCACACCTGACTTGTAAGATCACCATCAGTATGTTTTCTGTAAAGTAACTGCATGGTGTGGGAAGGTCATGGATAAGACCAGAGTGACCACAAGAGCACAATTCAGCAAAGAAAGCAATGTGCTGCATATCCTTGCTAAAGCAAAAAAAGTAAGTGTGAAATATTTGTATGCTTCATACAGCAACCTCAGCAATAACATGTTAAACTGTGAGGTGTACACACACACACACACGCACACGCACACGCACACACGCACACACACACACAGATAGACAGAAAGATACTGGAAAACACTTGAATCAATGTTTTTTTTTCCTGAGCCAATGGCAGCTCAATTCCCTCCATGTCCTTTAATAGAGGGAATTTTTTCAATGATGTCTTCCAGGGATCTCAGAACCCGTATGGAGGATCATGCATAGCTTTCACAATACCACTGCATCTCATGTCTCCACTGTTCACTCGGCAACAAACCTGTGTGAAATTAGCCTGAATTGATCTCACTATTTGCTAAATAGTCTTAGGATCAACAGGGAAAACTAATCTTCTTGTGTTGTCCGGGTGACGATAACCCTCATTGATCATTGCGAACAGGCATTTGTGACTATTGATCAGTTCCGGACCGTGGGGCTGATTTGACGACTCCTTCCACTCGTATGGCTGAAGCCTTTTCAATACTGCTTTATGTTACAAATCAGCACAGGTTTTTGCACCAAATAATCCCTTCCTCTTTGCACACAATGAGGGATGGAAGGAGGTGACATTTTCAGCATGCAGCAGATTGTCGACCACGTGACTGGCCACGAGGGTACGGATGTAATTAACCCGCTAACTCTCCACGGGACCACTTTTAGCACCTCCATCCCAACCACCCTCACCAACCCAGTGCTGGGCTGTGTCTGCGGCACTTCAACGGCACGTGGGAAAGATGGCGGACCGGTAATTAAGTCGTGAAATGAGCTTCGGCGCCGTAATGTATCCCACCTGAGCGTACAGTATAACATTTCCGTCAGTCACCTTGATGTGTCTGCGTGGCTGGCGTCCCCAAGGGGTCAATATCCACGCTGACCTCTCAAGGAAAAGCAAGACGTGGAACGAACTCCAGTCGCGCACCAAAATGACTCAACACAAAGTATTTAATTAGGATGAAGTTGTGCAGTACGTTTACAACAACACATCAGGTTTACAGCACAGGTAGTGTTTTTCTGCATCGCTGTAGACCCTTTCAAGAGAGTTCCATTATCAGCATCATAGTTGGCCCCACAAGACTTCCTTTTTAACATTCCATATGTTATCTTAATGCAGAGGAAGTAGATTGGGACCCAAATAGAACGTTCAAGCATTGTTTTTGTTTTTATTGTTGAAAGGGTCCATAGGAGCCATTACCTGGTCTCTATTACTTCTGTGGGAACTCCTATCTGCTGGTGAGGATGGAGACAGCGGAGGAAGGGGGAGAGGAGGAAGCCTGGCTGGCTGATTCTTTATCACGACTGTGTGTACAGGCTGCTGTGTACACTGTTTGATGATGTGTGGGAGTTAACAGGCTACTGCATGCTTCATGACAGGGGATAGCATGTGGTCCATATGGCGGTTGCCTCAAGACTGTGTGTGTGTGTGTCTATCTGTTTGTGTGTGTACATGTGTGTGTGTGTGTGTTTGTTTGTTTGTGTGTGCGCATGTGTGTGTGTGTGTACATGTGTGTGTGTGTTTGTGTGTGTACATGTGTGTGTGCGCATGTGTGTGTGTGTGTTTGTTTGTTTGTGTGTGTGTACGTGTGTGTGCGCATGTGTGTGTGTGTGTGTGTTTGTTTGTTTGTGTGTGTGTACATGTGTGTGCGCATGTGTGTGTGTGTGTGTGTGTGTTTGTTTGTTTGTGTGTGTACATGTGTGTGTGTGTGTGTGTATGCACTGAGGGGGACTGCAGGCACACAATGAAACAGCCCCTGCAGCTCTGATGCTCCTACACTGATTCACTCTGCTGATGACTCAGTGATGACACACTCTCACTCACACACACACACACACACACACACACACACACACACACTCTCTCTCTCTAACACACACACTCACACACTCACTCATTTTCACACACACGCGGTTAGAGATCAGCACGCCGTCTCGGTGCTGCATGTGTATACTGGATCATTGGCTGCAGTGCTAGTAACACCCGCGGCTCATTGGCTTCAGTGTTGCAGTCACTACGTTTGACTAATGCTGCGGGGCATTTGTTTACTTTTATTCAGATTTAATCTCGCCTCTCACACAGAGATAGCTATTTTAGTCCCAACAGTCTCATATACTACTCATAACTATGAGACTGAAATCTGTGTGTGACTTGTGTCAGTCTCCGCTGTTGATGTTTATTGCTTCGACGGATGCATTTATCCAGTGACATGAAAGTACATCTGATGACTCAGATGACTTAGTACCAGTCACAGACAGGGGGGACACTGGGAGAGAAATTTGACTCATTTCTCCTCTCTGTACCCCTTTACTCTTCTCTTCTTTTATCCCCCTCTCTTCCCCCTCTCCTCCTGTTTCCACTTCTCACTCTTTTTCTCTTTCCTCCTTCCCATGCGTTCTTCTCGTGTCCTGTGTTCTCTTCCTCTCTCTCTGCCCCTGCTGCTCTCCTCCACTCTGGACACAAAAGCCTGAGCATGAGCACCACAAGAAAGACCGACATGTTTAGTCCATCGTGATAGATGTACTGAACAATAATCACAAGGACGTGGACAAACGTCTACATGCAGTTACACATAGCCTGTGTGTGTGTGTGTATGTGTGTTTGTGTGTGTGTGTGTGTGTGTGTGTGTGTATGTGTGTTTGTGTGTGTGTGTGTATGTATGTGTGCGTGTGTGTGTGTGTGTGTGTGTGTGTGTGTTTCACATCTGAGTTACTGGCACCTGGTTCCAAATGGTCCCCTCAAGTGTTTTGACATTATAGCTTTTATTGGCACACACTACATTAGTCTAAATGTCCTAATGTGCAATAATCATCTTAGATGTGATTGGCTACACACACACACACACACACACAAACAACACAATCTCATATACAATCCCAATAACAGCATACATACAGTCCCAATCAAAATGCTATTTTTCGCACCAATACCATTGTGGTGGTCTACCAAGATTTGTCTCGGCAGGTAGACTAGTGTTGTCTAGGAATCACAACAATACTAACAAAACCTTGCATCCCTCCCTTATTGAGCACACTTATAACAGATTGTAATGTAAGCTGTACGACAGGGGAGGACACAGACGAAGACAAGGGGCACCATTCATCTGGACCATGGCTCTCGATGAAGCAGTGTGTTAGCTAGGTTTGGTATAACAACTACAAAACAACAGCCGTCTGAAGACAGGCTGGTGCAGGGAGTAGAGGAGGCGGGGAGTAGAGGAGGGGGTGGAAGCAGCGGGGAGCGTCGTCTGAATCAGAGCCTGCCGCCGAGTGTGAGTGTGATTTCATGTCATTCTCACCTGGCCAGGAGCTACCTGTGCTCACAGATCACCCTGGCACTGCTAGGGTGTGCGCCGGCTAACGCGGGGGACCGGATGCTCATTAGTGCAGCTGGACCGGGCCCGACCAGAAGCAGACCACCTATACGCCACTTGGAAAAACAAGTGTTGAAAAACTGAATAAAAAGAACAGAATAATGTGTGCAAGTGTACTGGTGATGGGGGCATAAGTGGGATAGTCTAAATGTAAATGCCATGTGGTTGTGCTTTGCAGGATGAAAGGAGGAGAAATTGACTTTCATGAGAATTAAATGATTGACGGCTCATCTGCAGTCATTAGAACTGACCATATGGTATGTATACGCGGGACCCATTTTGTCTGCATGGTTTCGGCTGCTGTTTGAATATGGAACAACTGCAAAGAAAGCGGCTTGCTCATGCGGCTGAATATTCATCGGAAATGTTAATTGTTCATTTTATGGAAATGAGCAAATTATGCCAAGTGATATCAAATGCCTAACAAATAAATATATAAATAAACACCTGTAGCCTTTTGTATTTCTTGGCACAGGAATGCATTTTCATATGTCGTGTCCATAAGAGGGTATTTAGAAACGTATGGAAAAGCATGTACTGTGGACTGTGCTATACTGTAATGTATTAACCTTGGTATCTTTTATTCACTGCGAAGCGATCAGGTAGAAAATCTTTGCTCAGTGTCTGGGTTGCACTTGCTTGAAGTGAATAAAACAATAGGGGGGACATTAGGAACATAATAAAGTGGTTCTTTGGCCTACATTTCATATCTAATTCTGGAAAAAGGAACAGGATTCATTGTGTCAGCTGCAGACTTCTGAATATATCAATAAAATATTTAAGAGGCTGTTTTCCCATGGATGGCCATTCATCACCCTATAAATAGGATCCGTTTGTTTGAGGTCCACAAATGGGAGATATTTCCATATGCCAGTAATATTTCCACTAAGCCAGTGTAATGGAAGGCTAGTCACAGCATGACATCTGTAACTTCCTGAAATGTTCACTTCACTCATTCATTACAGGCTATCCTTGAGAATAATGCCTGACTGAATGAGAACCTTCTAAATGCAGTCCACAGAGCGAAGAGGAAGGAGAGAAAAGAAGTTACCCTTTTCCAGTTACTAACGGAGATTGAGTTGGTGGAAAATTGTAATTGACATATGATAGATTTTTTGCTTTTTGATAGTCAATTTGCATGTGTTGGCGGCCGGGGGAACAGACAGAAAGTTGTCAGAACACAATTCAAATAATGCCATGCTAACTGCAATCTTGCCTGATGCTCGTCAATCAAACTTTTGTGAGAAGAGTGGCAACAAAGACAGTGAAAGATTACGCTCGTAATTTATATCTGGAGCCAAATCGATTTCAGGGTCAGTGAGGCCTGACGTTGTAATAGCCGTGACATGGCCACTGTTGACGTTAACCTCCATTGATTGGTTTGTTAAAGTATCTGCCGTCCCAAAGACAGGTGTGTGTATCATCTGAGTGCTATGACTGGGCAGAGAGAACAGGCAGCATCAAACACACAGCATCAGTGTCAGTTTGACGTTTTGCCAAGCCCTTGTCAAAAACAATAACCATGACATGTTTCCTGTCAGTTCAAGACACAAGATGTGAGGACAGATTTTTCACATTTTTTGGAACACCATTATAGCCTGTCCCTTACGGGTGGCATCAGTGACGTGTGTGTGTGTGTTTGTGTGGGGGGGGGGGGGGCAACTTCCTACACACAATATTTGTCTCTTTCTCATGTGAGGTTGTTGACACAGTGGGTGTTATATTGACGGATGGACACCTTAGGCCTGTCTTTTGTGAGTTAGAAGCCTGTTTTGTTCCATCGATCTGTCAGCATGAGGTCCACAGAGTCCAGTAACAGTCTGCAATATCTTGGAGAAGAGGCAAGACATAATTTCTCATTAGAGTGCCAAAAAAGTATTCTCCTGAAGTCACCAGAGGTCCTGTCTCAGTGATATCAATTCGAGATTGTTTTTTTTTTTTTTTTTTTTTAATTTTGAATTCAATCTGCGATCTGAGATCAGTATTTTATCTCATCACGGCTGTACACCAACACAGGTGTGCTGCATCCGAGTTGGTTGGGGGTGAGAGACTGCTGGAACTATTCCGTTTTATCTCGACTGGAGTGCTGTCCTGTCTGTGGTAAGAGATAAGGGCGCACTGATCAGCACACCTTCAAAGAGCCCTCGGACGCTTTGATGAGCAAAGTTCTTCTTCCTCATGGATCAATACAGCTATAGACAGGGCCAGCTCAAAGGAGAGACCTGACAGAACATTCCTTCAACTCTTCCCACTGACCACCCTCCGGAGGATGCATGGCAGACATACAGTAGGGGGAGGTCTGAGGTTTCGGACATGAAACTTTTTTTTATTACCGACAGATGTCATTTTTTAAAAAGCAGCTTTTGAAGTCTTCGTGACAGGTTATCTAAGTGCAAATATTTTACATTTTAACTTCACTTTTACAAAATTATGGCTTTGTGGCTGGTTGTTTAATACTAATATACTAATGCCCACATCAAAGAGCAAGTATATCAGAACAATTTTTGACATTCTATTTTTTCCTTCTTGGCATGTTTCATTAACCTCGTGAGACCATCCTGATCTCATGAGCTCCATTTTATTTTACTCGCAGATCAGTCTGGCTATTTGCGATGGAGAAAATTTGGAGCCGTTCACCAAACGAACGGCCAATCAGTGTTGGTTTTGAGGCGGGTTTAGGTTAATGGCAGCCTAGGTTGTGGTTGTATTTTCGTCAACGCTCTGTTAGTACGTCATACGCTTCGTTGATCTAATTGGTTGATTTGGCCCGTCTATCACCAATATAGGTGGTGATAGACAGATGGTTTATCCAATCAGCTAACCAGTATTTCCGCCCTTTCCCAAAAGTTCTCCAACGGAACGTTCCCAGATGGATATGGCGAGCAATTGCGAAGCAATCCATCTGGTGGAGTCAAGTTGATGGCATATTCCATAACATCATGCAGTCTACTTACCATTTAAGAATTCCATTCCATTCTGTATCGAGGGCACAACAAACCACCATGAATTCAGTTGCAGTGAGCTTTTACTATGAGCAGTTTGACCAAAGTCCTTTTAGGCAAGTCCCTCCACTCGGCGGCCATATACCAACGTTTTATGGGCACTCATCGGGCACAGTCTTTGGGTCGAACTGCGCGTGCGCAAGGCTTCACGACACCAATCTTGCTCCAGCGGCGAGATCACAACACATGATTGGCACGATGTCTTCACAACACACCATATGATTGGCTCAATGTAATCACATGTCGACGTTTTGCCGAGGAAGGGGTGGGATATGTGTAGACAACGGCCATATTGGCGTGACAAACTAGCCCCATGCATTTCTATGGAGTATTTTTTGAGTGCTGTGTCTCTTCATTAGAAAGTCTCTGGTTTGACTGACTCCTGTACTACCCAGAATGGGGAAAGGTTTTTCCTTTCTCAATGAGTGTGTGTTTTTTCTCCAAAAGCTTGTTTGCATTCCTTTTGACTAACCTTTTTAATTACATGCACTGCTTTGGACTTGAACCACACCTTTGTATTCCTTAGAAAACATGAAAGCCCTTGCAGACTTTTGAACAAATACAGTTGCTTTTACCTTGGCTCTATCTCAAAGCTTCAGCATGTTAAAACGGCCAAGCATGCCTCCTAGTGATAAGTTATTCACAGACACATAGATCTTTCATCAGAATCAGAAAATAATAAGAAAAAGTGCTGGAAAGAAACGGCGAAATGTGGTTTGAGCCCAGACTTCTGATAACACTTTGTTTTTTCTGTGAGAGATTTCCATATCCTTGAATGCCAGTGCTGCAAAAACACTCCCTGTGACACGACAGATCGACAGTTGCATTTTTCAGCTTGCACTTTTCGGTGCGTGCTGTGCATGTACTGCCTCTGTTCTGACAGAGAACAGGAGGCCATACTCCAGGCTTGGCACGAGTTGCGGACTCCTCTCCTCAGCACGGGGGCATACGGCTCTGCTCCTCACTCTGCCGCTCTCTCACTTCAAATCTGGCTGGAGATCTGAGGTTTTCTCTCCTCCCTGTGATCCATTAAAATCAGCCCTTCCTGTGTAAAGGCTTTGGGTGAGTCAAACTACCACCAAGAATATACTGTTGGGTTCCCATGTTCAAAACCTAGGGTCCGTCTGAATAAGATGTGTGGGAATTTTAGAAGAATGTTGTATCTGTTTGCTGAGTTTCTCATAGCTATTGTTTTGATGGGCAGTGTCTGTGGTGCACAGTGGAGACTTAAGGGCTGTTTGAATTAATATGCCGTTTGTCCAGTGAGTACTTGGATTTGCCAGTTTAATGAGAAGATCAGAACAATCAACTTAACATCAAAAGTATACATGATCTTGGAAGATAAAACAAGCCTCTCCAAACACAAGTAAAGTGAGAGCTCCCCAAACAGTACATAAACAGTACATACTCATTTGCCTCCACGGCATCACCTCTCCTACTCTTAATTGGATCTAACAGTTAAGGATCATTTCCACTGAGAGGTGGCTACGTCTGAATTACTTCTAACAGCCCACAGGACTAGCACTTTCACAGACAAGGGGTATGTTAGGATTTAATTAATTCAATGACTTGTGAGTCCCTAGGGGAGTTGGTGCATAGGTGGCTGTTTTAATTAATAAAGCCAGTTGGGGTTTGAAGCAGGTGCCCAACTAGACCTAAAGCTTGGCGTCTCCCAGCTGTGGACGCTTCATGTATTGACTGAGCTGGCATATGAATCAGCCATCACAGCAGGCTGGTCAATCCAGACATGTATATCGATGTTGCCTTGGTGACGTTGAGTTTCATCTGTGGGTTTTTAAAAAAAAAAAAAATTAAGTATATCTTTTTGGGCTTTTATGCCTTTAATGCGACAGGATAGTGGAGAGTGACAGGAAGTGAGTGGGAGAGAGAGTCGGGGTGGGATCCGGAAAGGACCACGGGGCGGGAATCGAACCCGGGTCGCCGGCGTACAGCCAGTTGCGCCACGGCTGGAGCCGAGTTTCATCTGTGTTTGGTGACATGCTTGTGGGCCAATAACAATAACGTGGCATTGTAAACATCAGCACTGGCATTCTTTTACATGCACTCCTCTTCTCACCGAGATAAAACGAGTGCTGTTTTTATGTTGCAGCACTTCTTTGCAGTCAGAGGGGTGATCGTAAATGTCCTTCAGGAGAGAGGCACATCAGGTCGACTTCAGGACCTCTTCGGCAATCTCCATTCATCTTCTACTGGATCAAATGGCCCCTGCTGAATACAAAGCTGATGGGATGAGTTATACTCAGCTGCCGCATTGCTCTGCGATAGTGGATAGTTTCGTAGCTTCTTAATGGCCATGGAAAATGGCTATGGAAAATAAAGCTGATTGTTGCAGTGTTTATCTCTCTTTAAATGCCCTGCCCACTGCGCACTGCGCTGAGTCCATTAGGCACACTTTTAAGCAGAGATTGTGTATTTTCAAAGCAATTAGGGGTGGAACAAGTTCAGCATCTTTTTTCCCCCTCCCTCTTTCTCTCCCTCTTCCTCCGCTTCTGTTTTTGATCACTGTGACGGCGGCGGCACATGGCTGTGCTTCTGGCTGCGATTTCCAAAACGCACAACACTGAAGTCTTCAGGGATCCATCTGATGCAGTAATCCAGCCTCTTAAAATGTGCTGAGCTCTGTCGAGGCAGCGCCGCGCCACGCGTTCCGTCTTACTGACGTTACATTACAGGGGCCCCGAAAGAAACGGATTAAGTATTCAAGACTCATTTAAATGGAGCCCTGCCACTAACTCCCATCAGACGCAGACCTAAACAGAAAAGAGGGGCTGCCTTCATGTTGTGAACGTTCAGGCTGGGATTTGATTGTGAGGCCCACTTCAATGTTCTTTTTTCTCTTTCAGTCCAACTTCACTGTTTTCCAGGTAATTTAGATGTGGTAGTCTAGGTTTAGACATAGTGTGTTGGTATATCATTTCATTTCAAATATCATTGGTATTTAATTTCCTCATTAAAAGGCTTTTTAATGACTAATTAGCCCAAAAGCAATAGCGTCTCAATAGCACAAAAGAGTTCGTTGAAAGATTGCCTCCAACACTTAGTCATCAAGCATTAGCAAGAAAAGCTTTCAGGCAGGCAATAGGTTTGTATATTCTGATGAAGGTCATAGCAAAGCTGAGACCAGCAGCTGCCAATAACCTAGGGTCATAAACAAAAGCGTCCAATCAAAAGGGATTAAAAGGGGACTGCGAGGGCCAGCAGTGCACGGTACTGGCTGCACCTCTTCTCATAAAATCATTTCATAACTGCCTTTGCCCAAATACCTGCGTGCCCACTCTCTACTCTCCTTCTTTATCCAAGGAGGTCTAGGTTCAAAAGAGCCCCCTCAAAAAAATATGTTCACTCCATCAAGTTAATTTTTGTGCGTTTTTTAATGCAGATAGTGTTATTGATGTGATGGGTCACAATGCAATTTAGAGGCAATTAAAAGGTAATGAGTGTGCTGAAATGAAACCAGTGCCTAGAGGGCGTTTGCTGCGTGCGGTAAAGAGATTATAGATTCGCCGTCTCTGCCCGAGGTCCGGATGACTTTAAACTACAAAAAGAGGGATGTCATGAGCAATGATGATATGGGCAGCTTCACGAGGGGTGGGGGTTGGAGCAGGCTGGTATTTGATGTTTTCCACTGTAGAGCTCGTCCGAAGCACAGTTTGAAAATTTCAGTCCCGCAGGGCCCGAACCGTTCATTCTGAACTTCATAACTGTAACCAACGCTTAAAAACTGCTAACCGCCCGTTCTTGTCCTTTTTCTTTCATGGCAAGAGAGTGGGTGTGTGCAATTGAGCCTCATTGTGATTGACATCTCACTGCTATCATGACTCCACAGCGAGTCAACCCCTCTTCCCTTATCTTGACACCGCACATAAAGACTAACCCAGCGCCCCGTGACAAATTCATTCTCGACAAATTGCCTTCTCAGGCATAGCAGATTTCTATATTTCCCTCAACAATCAATTAAAGCCGGAGGCTTGGCACCGGAAGCCTGTCCCCAGCGGGCCTTTAGCTGCCAGCCTCCGCCACTCGCCTGGGTTTGCCCCTCAGCGGCGGCTCTGGGTTGGGGGGGGGGGGGGGGGACGGACGGACGGCGCGGTAGCAGCAGCGGCCGTGCTTTCATAGGTGACCGAGCACGGGCTAAGTTTCAGTGAGATGGAAGAAAAATGGAGGTGAGAAATCCCACACCTCACTAAAAGATTAAGGCTGATGGATATTGGGTGTCTTGTCATGCTAAAAGCTGCTCTTTGATGAGTGCAAAGTAACCTTGACAATGATTTGGCCTGGGATACTTTTAAGTGTTACCTTGAAAGTGTGACTTGTGAGTCCCAAACTACAAAACTCCACGCTAGCTCTACACCACTTCTTACTGTGTAGCAAGACTACACTAAAAATAAATTGCCGTCATGGAGGACATATGATAATGAGTGATGTTGAATTATCGGGCAGAATATTAAACACCAATTACATAATGCATGGATTTTCTTAGAAAGATGAACAACTTTAGCAGTATTTGTAGTGTACTGCTTTACCAAGCCAAAAAGCAATATTGCACAGTGCTCTCTAGGCACATAACAAGTATTTCTCATATTTCCCTTCCTGCAAACCTCTGCTCTACTAGCCTTCCATAGGTATTATTTTTAAATAGCAGGCCTAGGTGTTTTAATTAGCAAGGAATCCTTGTTATGGTAGGCAGATGGCTGAATCCGCCGTCTTTTGTTAAAGTCACACTAATTAACATTCTTCGAGGAGCTTGTCCCTTCTTGAATCCCTAATAAGATGGCCACGCTCAGAAACTAATAAGAAAACCTGATGCCTCAATGGCCTCACCTTGAAACTTTGGAGCGTCGGAATAGTAACGAGCCAATTTCTTGCCACTAACCTTTTGAAGCTTCCCTGGGAACTGCTGAAATTTGTGGACAGACAAACGTAACCATGTAAACAGGAGCCGTTTGATTGACACTCTCCTCCTTGAGGTCATCTCCATATCTGTTTTGCTTGACTGCACTGGCCAGATGGTCTCGGAGGCCATGTGAAGTCTGGACGCCATAAATGTTAGGGTACTTTGACTGCTCAGTTGAAATCCTGCAGACTAATCCACAACAGTCGTATTAGGCTTTCAACACAGCAGAGATGTCTGAGGCTTCAGTGGAAAAAAAATCAAAAGGAAATCAATGGAAACATGGCGACTTTGCTGAGATGTGAGGTATGGCATGGATGTATACCCCCGCCCTTCTCCCGCCCCAGCTATAGAGACGACGTCAGTCTGCCACGTGTCCGTTACTGTAGCCAACTGTAGCCGTGCTTCACAAGAGTGGCCTTTTGAAAATTTCACTTTGATTAGCTGATCTGTGGAAAAGAGCTCTAAACAGGATTCATCCACCCCCCCACACACAGCAAACAAATGCAGATGGCAAATCAAGGCGATTTTGGACATGAATGAAACGAAAATGAAAAATGGCACCTTTCCCTTGTCTAATCGCAAGCTTGAAGGTTCTGGCTGAGATGCCAGACATTTTATCACACGCCTACCATGTTTATTTGCTTTTTTCTCCCCTTTTCTGCCATTAAATATGTACATGGAAGATCTGGGTTTTAAATATTGTGATCTGCTAATTGGAAATCCTCTATAAATGATGACAAGCTCGAAACTAATTTCATATTTAGTGATATAATCTCATGTGTACATTCTGTATGATTTGTCTAATAAATTGGGTGCAATCAGGTTATTAAAATGTATTGCGCTCAAAATGAATGCATATTTGCATAGCTCTGCTTGGAAAATCCAAATCCAGAGCTCTGTGCTCATTCTCGCTGTGGCTCTGTAACAATCTGCAGATTCAAAAAAGAGTCTGGACAAACAGATGGTAATCCTTCAGTATCCATCTATATTTCATCTCTCATGCTCTCTCTCTCTCCACCTCTTTCTCCCTCTTTGCTGCAGAGTTCTCCGAGAAATGTGCCGCGTCTTCATTCTATTGCCAGCTCTATACGCAACGTTCTCAAGAGCGCAATCAGCATGTATGCCTCCAAGTCCTTTGAGAAATTTGAGAAATTTCCAATGAAACCGTGGAGAAAATGCACCATCATTTGGCTGCCATTATTTCACAATAACAAAACACAGCATATCAGAGACCGCTGTTTATGAATGCTAAATCATACGAGCATACATATTTTCATGACCAAAGTAAAGATCTGTGATATACAACCCAGCATGCTTTTTTTTCTCAGCCAGATTTAAGGTCAGTGTTGGGTATATTGCAACTGGGATTTTGCTAAGGAGGGTAGCCTGGGTGTTCCCATGCTGCCTTGCGCGCGATTTGATTCACGCTGCTAAGGCAGCCTGGAGACCATGGAGCAAATTTTCGCCTGAGATAGGGAACCAATCACAGAACAGGGGGGAAAGCCAGACGATGATGAGCTATGCACAGACGCATTTGATAGACATCCGTAGCACCCAATAAACGGATCTGGGCATTTTTTTCAAATACGAGAAAATGAACGTTTGGTTCCCAGACCACGTCTCATTGAGAAGTGGTGGCGCTAGCCAGGCTATAAGGAGGGGTAAATGATGTTTATTGCGCGTCCCCATTTTCAATTTATCGACAAGTGCATTGCAACAGTCCAGAATAAATTTAACGTAACAAATGATCATCCTTGCTTGCATCTCCAAAGCCGTAAACACTAAATTGATTGTTGCAGAGGGAACACTCATCTATGCTGGATGTCAGAGCCCCAAGGATAAAGTAATAGTATGAGTAAAGGTTGCAAAGAGTACCTGATAAAATAGCCTTAGACAACTAACGCATACATGTATGTCCCTATTTCTCATCCACTGTTGTTAGAGGACATGGGGGCATCAACATATCCAGCGTAGACATGGTGCTTTCTCCTTTTCCTGGAATCTCTATAATTTTATGCGAAATGATTTGGACACTATATGCACTGTGTGGTACATGTAAATACTCTAAGCTTGTGATTCAGGGTTTATTCCATGGAGGGTCAAGCAGCATTGGCCGACTCTCTGATCTTTTCTGATGGTCCAATAAATGGGGAAAAGAATCTCCCATCACTGATAGCCATCAAAAAATAAAACTTGGCTCTGGACCTTCTGGTGTATAAATCACATAGCACCAGAAGATTTTTCTCATGTACAAAATCAATTGCGGCTCGATAAGACCAACTCTCGATTGTGTACTAATGGCCATTTGCAGACTTTGAAGAAATCAACAGGCCTTGTTGCCTCGGAGGAAGATTTCCAACAGCAACTGCTTCTGTAACTGGGATAGAGTTTAAAGTATTGTCTCAAATCCACTGATTCCCTATGCTGGGGGAAATTTGGACCCATGGACCCAAACTCCCCTTGAAAACTTCCTCAAGCTTTTCTCAACTTTTTTCAACTGATGTAAATCCTCACTCCGATTTCTCCGAGTCGGAAAAATCTCTCTCGCCCCCCTCCTCCCTATCGCTTTTTGTGGGGGGAAAAAAACAATCTGAACAGCTGGAACAACGTGTTATATATTTTATGATTGACTCATCTCTCCATTCACATTGGTGACAGTTTCAAGAGCCAGACGTGCATTTTCAATTTCTTGAAAACATTTTAGTGCAACTTTGGAAGTGTGTAGAGAGGTGAGTGTTCTTCTTGTCATGATACCTGAGGCATGAGAGGGAGCGCATAGCACTCAACACCTGCACCTAAGGCTATTTTTATGTCCACCTTTATGTTCAATACCTAATACAGCACTACACCACTCAGGAGGAGAGCACTTGTGACCATTTTATTTATTTTTATTCTAAATGAGTGGGTTACAATGACAATCTCCTAAAATTATGTAAAATACCTCCTAATTATATTGTACTTAGATAAATATACTGTATTTAGGTAACACTTGAATGAAATTGCCTATTCATACCAAGTGTATACATTATGGCTTAGCTTCCTGTCTCCATACTGTACACAAATGTGCATTACCATGGTAATGAAAGTCTTAAAACACACAGCAACAAATGTAAATTGGTAGAGTACAGTATGTGACAAAGAAATTCTTAAATTACCAAGATATCCAAGCCTTGAATGCTGTGATATGGAATCTTGTCTTGTCTTCTTTTTGTTAATCTCTCAAAGCTAACAAGTGCTACACTAGGCAACCACCTGTGCACAATTCCTGTTGGGTTTCAGGAAGTGCCACAGACCAGTCGAGCAAAGCATTAACAGATGGATGTGGCGTCATGTGCAGTGACTGTGAGACACATGGCTACAAAGTGTCAGGTGCACTGATCAGGTAGGTACGAGAAGCTCAGTTTGATTTTTCATTCGGCTGCATGGCCAGCTGTTGCCAGGCAGGCTGAAGCTAGTTAGCTTCAGCCATTTCCTATCTCCTCATAACCTAGTCAAAAATGTCATCACAAAACAATTCTCAACCAGACATCCATTACATTTTTGTGTCAAATTGTGATATGTTTTTCCCATAATATTTGTATTCAGTAAAGGGGTAATTATTTTACAACAGTAACAGCCTTGCTGTACCCACAGAATGCAACAGGATATCATCATGTTTCCCTGACTTGCCTTCTCAGGCTGGATTTCTATCATGTTTCCTTGATAGGAAGAATCATTCCCATCCCATATATTCAGTAGTGTGCAGTCATTGGGGATTACTCTTTCTAGCTGTGATCTTTGATACTCAGGTACCATGAAAAAGTTTGCAATGCACCTGTAATGCAAGAGGCCCACTATAGATTTTCACTTAGAAATTACCCAACAATTACAGCCATTTAGAACTGTATGCTATGCTCTCAGTAGATAGGTCACTCTTAGGTACAGTAAATGGACGATGGCTCTTCAGCTTAGTCTGATCTAAAGCTATTCAGAAGTAGATGTATCCTAAATGACAGCATTTTCACCTCATTTCACATTATTGAAATGCAAAATGATTGTTCTTTCAATAGAATATACTGATACAATGAAATAAATCCTCATTGATCTGTTACAAAAATCAAGCATTTCAGAGACATTTACTTTTTTTTAGGTAATACAACTTTGGGGCATTGGGTATTTTATAATACAAGAACAGTTGTGTTAGTCAGTGAAAGTAATTTACCATTCACAGCTGTTCAATTTCATTTTTAAACAGAAAGCAATAATGAGAGCTGAGCAAACTTTTTATTCTTGATTAATTTTGCTAAATCTTCCTTTAATGAAGTTCCCTCTCCTGTTGGTTCTAAATGTCATACCTTGAACACTTCAACTCCATTTACGTTGTAACCGCCGGTAAGGTCGAGTTTAGCACAGCTATAGCAAACAGCTTGATCACTCAGGTCTTCTTTCAGTTGTTTTATACCCATTACACCCATAGACATAATATACATATATGTATATTATGTCTATGATTACACCTACATATGTGTACTTGTGTGTGTGTATCTAAGACAGATACAGAATGAGAAAGGCCAAGTGTGTGCAATGCAAAAATTTATCTAACAGTTCTTACCTCTTATATATGGACCCAGAGTTTATCTCCTAAGTACTCAAGTTATTCTTGCAGATTTAAAGTCTTAAGAAGTAATCAGAGCATTACCAAGGCACCTAGACATTTTGGATCTAAGTGATAATATACACAAATCCGGCGAAACACGGAAGTAAAGCAGCGCCGCCATTACTGCGTTGCCTCGCTGCTAAGGAAGTAGCGAAGTAATGTGTTGGTCCTGTAGGCGGCTGTAGCAGACGTTAGCTGTAGATGCGAAATCTTCTTTTTCTTAATTTTTATTTAGTACGTATGCTGTTCAGTGATGCCGGTGAAAAGCGTGTTTTGTGGTCAGCTGTTTTAACAACAGTAGGAATATACAGACCTAGAATTAAACCGATTGTGAAATTCACAAACCTTTGTTGCACATTGAGTGCCCATGTTTACAGGCTTACGGATTACACAGAGTTCCTTGTCGAGTGGAGGACCAAGATGTGCGTTAAAAGTGGATGAAATACAGATTAATAAAATAATCCTGAATACCTGTAAGAACATGTAATTTACTGCTATAAGTGGTCGTGGCTAATAGATATTTGCAACTTCTGAAGCTTGTAAACATATTAGCAACACAGCTACTAATGACAGCATTCGGTTTATTGTTGTCAATAATTAATACACATCTTAATACATTATGTTGTCAATAAATTACCTTCATCGGTAAGTTTTGGCCACTGCCTGACATCATCTACCCAATGTTCCCTTTCACCTGACATTTTTTCATGAGCAGGATCTCCTATTTGATATTCTCTGACAGGATGCTTTCATTGAAAAGCCATTAGAAGGCACTGGCAAGTGTCACATCGTCACACTCCGCAGGCACGCAGTAATGGCGGCAGGCAAGATGGCAGCGCCCATAAAGTTTGCGGCGGATTGGTGTATACTGAGCTGCTTATAGCTGTAGCGGCTGTGGCTCAACTTATATTTTAGATTAAATGCACTTTAAAACTACATAATGGATAGGTCAAAGCAAGAAAATCTTGATGTTTGAGCATGGATTTGGTTTCCTGTGATGTATGAATGTAGATATACATGTCCATATGGATCTGCTCTGTTTATGGCAGGAACACAGAAACTCAGATGCAGAAGTAGAGTAGCTGAGGGGCTCTAATCTTTACATGAGGATAAATAGACCAACAGCCTGGGAATTGCAAGCGCCAATGGCGCTTATCACGCCTATCACACAACACAAGGATCAGGAAACTGAAATATACTAATGTTAAGCTGTCAAGCTAACCCAATATATATTCTGCAATCGAATAACAGATTCCAAATTAAACCTTAACATTCTCACAGACAAACATACACACACAACAACAACAACATGGAGTGAACTATACTGCTCAAAAAAATTAAGGGAACACTTCAATCCCTTAAGACTGGATCGGTACTCTAAAACTGTTTGGCTCTGAGCACAAGTAAAACTTTTGAGGCGAGTGTTTTATTTTGCAAAAACATTCTGTGAATGTAGTTTGAGAATGGAGAAAAGGGTGGAAGGTTTCAAAAAATGTGTTTTAACAATTGTGGAAAACTGTAAGTGTTCCCTTAATTTTTTTGAGCAGTATATTATACACATTTGCAGAAGTGCACAACCCTGTTGCACATACATATCCCCCACCTGACTGGTCAATCGTCCACTATGACCCAGGCATTCTTAATAAAGGCTCTTAGGTGCTAGGGAAGTTGTCAATGGCTGTCAAGAGCATGCCATGCAGGTCCCCACCAGATACTGCTGCAATTGAATGTGAACACGTTTGGTTCACCCCCACGGAGCCATGGACCAGCTGGAGGAGTCAACTGGAGTTCAGGCAGTGAGGCGCCATAAGGTGCAGGATTTCAAGATGGCCCTCGGGAGTCTGGTAGCGCTAGTAGTACCTTACTCTTGCACTGTTGCACTGTTGGACTAATGTTGGACTACTTTTTGCACCTTCACCATGACACTCACTCTCTTGAGCACCTTGCCAGGCACACATAACTAAGGACTATGGTTGGACTACTGTTTGCACCTTCACCATGACACTCACTCCCTTTAGCACCTCACCAGTCCCGGCCCTGTCACTACAAGCGTCTTATGCTTGATCACCCTCGAGCACATTGGACTTTCTTAATTTAACTTATATAGTGTATTTAGTATTTAGTTTTGTTAGTTTTCTTATCTTTCTTATCTTACTGTCTTTATTGTACAGTGGAGTTTAGTTATATGTTTATACTTATACTTATGTTTACCATTTCTGCTGTAAGTGCATGTTGTGTGTTACAGTATGTCTGTATGCTACTGAGACCCTTGAATTTCCCCTTGAGGATCAATAAAGTATCTATTTATCTATCTATCTATCTAGTACAGTGTTAGTAGGTAGTGTTGGTGGTGAAGCTGGGCCACTGCAAGTAGGGGGTCTCGGTCTTGTGACCCAGTGCTGCGACAGTGAGCCATGGACAGAGAGAGAAAGCAGCACCATGGCCCTGGTCACTCTGGAGCTGCTGGGGACCGATGTACAGTATGCCCATCCTCTGTCATCGCCGCCTGGCGCTGAAGTCCAGAGGCTGCTGTCATCGCTGCTCATCTACTGCCACACTGGTCAGCTGCTATCGGGAGTCACTCTGCTGAAAAGACCGGCACTGCTCCTCTTCACACAGATGTCAGGACAGAGCATCTGCGTTGGCGTGGAGACGGCCCCGCTTAGCGATGCTTCTGGCACTGAATGACTGCAATGGAGATTGATGCCGTGGGGCCACTGGACTGGTGGCTGCACAGTAGCGGCTCTATTCGGCTTTCAACAACCTCTGTGACGATGGCCACAACATGGAGGCTTTTCTGGAGTGGACAGCAATGCTGCGGTGGCCTCTGGAACCAGCTGTCACAGTAGCACATGCCAGGGTTGTGCAGAATTCGAATTGCAATTCTGCTTCCTGTTTGCTACCTCAATTGAAATGCAAGTGAAATTTAAGAATCAAATTGGAATTTAAGAGCCATTTTCAATTCAATTCTGGAATTTTGCACAAGCCTGGTACATGCGCGCTCTGGACTCTACACCGTTGGAGATGATCTCGGCAGCCTCACTGGAGCAGATGACAGTGAAGCAGCAGGCTCAGTCTCAGCTGACGGAGGTGGTGAGAAGAGTCTTTTGGCCGCCAGTCCACCCCTCTGCCAGTGGTGTGGAATGGCACGGCTTCATTGGCCAGAAGGAGCTTATCTCCGGACGCATCCACCGCAGCCCTTAAGCTAACCATGCAGATCCAAGCCAGGGGGTCGTTTCTAGAAAGCATCGTTTGCTAACTTGCGTCGCAACCTTGGTAGTTCGCTGCATCGTTCTTGGATTTGGTGTTTCTAGAAAGGGTAGTTCGAACTCTCAATCGCAAACAAGGACGCAAAGTTTGGTCGTTTGAACTACTGCCCCTAGGCAGTCGGACTTGTGTCGTTCCTTGGTAGTTCCTGTTGGTGTCCGGAGCGCCTAACCAAAATTTGCGAAGTGGATGTTTATTTCGTGACTCAATGATTAATCTATCCTGTAGCTTAATTTTGATGAAGACACTGCTCCCCTACTTGGCTCATTCTTGCTATTTATGTTAATTAAAGTATTGCCTTGCTTTTAGTATTATAATCTTCACAGTCCCTAACAACAGCAGTGTTAAATGGTGTAGTGGCTAAAGCAGATGACTTATTATCCCAACGTTGTAGGTTCGATTTTCTTATGATGTGAGATTGTCCTCTTGCTTCTCGCTACCTGCAGGTGAACTAGTGTAACACGTAGATTCAATTGTTTTTGACTGATGTATACCTATTGTACTCTCGATGTAGAGTAACTATATACATAAATATGTATGGTCAAAACCTATTGTTGTGTCTCGTAGGCCTACTCAGAGATAAAAAGAAGAGCTAGGATGCGAACTCTGGCCAAGTGCGCAGTGCACCAACGCGTTGCCGTTAAGCCACGAGACAGTTGATAACCTATGGGATACCCAGATATTTGTCCAGGCTATATATTTTTTCCAACACAGATATTTAACACAAATAATGACTCATATTGGTCTGCTTAAGTTAACTGTTTTATATGCTTGCAATAGGTTTAGGTTTTGGCTGATGGCAATGACAGTACCAGCATTAATCACTCGGTTTAGATTAGAAACATGTCGACATAGGCCGTGACAGAACATTTCTAGGGGGTGGGGTATTACACGTTTCCACTGTTTCCACCAATGATATGTATCGCTGCATCATCAACAACGTTGTTGGAACTATGGTGTTCGAACGTCGGAGGTAGCGAATTGCGACACAGGTATGATGCTTTCTGGAAACAGGTGTAACAGTGTCGTTGTTTGGTCGCAAGTTGCGTCATACCATGGTGGTTAAGCAACGTCGTTGCTAACTTTTCTAGAAACGACCCCCAGGATGGTGATCAGGCTGGACAGATGTACTCCCCTTTGGTTGTGTCCAGAGGCGGACAGAGTACACAGCTTCATTACTTGAGTAAAAGTACAGATACCCTTTGCTAAATTTTACTCAAGTAAAAGTACAACAGTCAGATGTCTACTTAAAGGAGAATTCCGGTGTGATATTGACCTAAAGTGTGTTGAAACATGATATTGAGTGTGAACGTATGTCTCATAGCCCATCTCGGCTTTTCCCCTGCACTCCAAAATCTGGCGCTAGTTAGCCGATGCATCAGGCTAGCCATGCAAATAAATCACTGTTTTACACCATTTACGAGGCTCAATGTATCTCCACACTTCATTGGTAGACTTCCGAGGGCCCTGACATTTAAAACGAGACATTGAGAACTTGCACTGCACTGGTACAGGTAGTTTACTTACAAGACGATTTATACAGACAGTATCTTCACAAAGTTTAGCGTTTGCAGCCATCTTGAATTTAGTCACGATAAGTCGAGCGACGAGTAAGAATGAACAGGTATGATAAGGGATCAGATTCCAAAAATAATTCAGTGGAAATGCATGGATTCCAGTTTCTTCCAGTGGCAGCAACTGGATTGGAATGAAAAATGTTAATGTTAATACCTTGGAGAATGTAAAAGGAATTGAAAGTAAAATCAAGTAATTTTCATCTTTTTACCATGTTTTTGTAATTGAAAAAACCTATTTTGTAATTGAAACACTTGAAGCGAACACTATCATTAACTTGTTCAGAAAATCGAAATAGTCTGGCGAGGTGGGGCCACGGGTTGGCACATTCCCGGGATGGACCTGCTGCGTCTTCATCCATTGTTTCATCCATGGTTTCGTGTCTTATCTAAATCTGACCATGGAGTTGACTTTGGCGGAAAGCTGAAGGTGATTGCTGATAGGCTGTCCCAATCAGTGGTGCCTGCACAATCCAATCACGTTTGAGAGGGAAACAACAAATTGAGGGTTTCCGAGATTTTTCTTTTTTCCTTTTTTTTTAGAAGAAGTAACGGGTACTCACGGTTATGGATAGAAATGTAGTGGAGTAAAGAGTACAATATTTGCCTCTCAAATGTACTTGAGTAAAGTCATGAGTACTCCCCAAAAATGATACTCGAGTAAAGTACAGATCCCTCAAAATTGTACTCAAGTACTGTACTCAAGTAAATGTACTCCGTTACTGTCAAGGCTCTGGTTGTGCCCCACTCTGCTGCAGCATATCATGTTTTTTTTTTATCTCTCATCTAATACCAGTATAGTGAAGTGAGCAATGTGTCGGCTTCTCTTTGGCTTCTCTGCCATTTATTTCAGGAACACAATTAATTATGACAAATACACTGACAGACAGGATTGCACACGGTCAATTACGCATATCACACAGACTCAAAAGGATAACAGAAATACACGCTAACATTACCACAAGCCAGAGAGCACATTCTAAAAAGGAACACTAAAAACAGAATTAATCATTGACATTCTCACAGGCACACACGCACAGCAGTATGGAGTAAACTATTGCACACGCACAACATGTTTGGAATTGCATAACCCCATTGCATGTTACAATATAAATGTATGGATGAATGGCTTCATGCAACTGTATGTGTGAATATATATGTGTGATATGTATGTTCTTGCATTCACCAGACTTGTGAAATTTATACTCCAAAGTTCTTTTTGAAACCTTTCTTTTCAGTCGGTGCCCATGGTGGGGCACCTTTATTAACAAAGCCCTTCCACATGCAAAGCTAAGGTCACTTAATTATTTGACCGCTGAAATCTTTGAAGCTGCTCGAAAGCTGCTAGGAGCCCGGTGGATAATGAGAGCATTAAGACATTGTGTGTTAGGAGGTCTCATCTTGAAGTGCAGCTCACATTTCTTCATGAGGCAATTTATTTTCAGGTAATTAAGTCACAGGTTGGACCAAGTTGGGGGCGGATGTGTAGACATCGAGAGGAGGAGGGGGGTTGCAGGGTGAGGGAGAGTAGGATAGAAGAAAATGAGAAGAGAGAGAGAGAGAGAAATGGCAACACATTCACCAGCCCTCCCTGACCCAAAGTGGATGTTTTTGTCTTTCGGACAAATTAAGCCCTCATTACGAGAGGAGATGTGAGGCCAGCCTGGCTCTGCATAGCCCTTGTTCAGCCACAATAAATAGTCCTGGCCTTCACCGCATTCATCATATTGATTTCTCTTTAATGATATGCACAAGAAAGTAATTTCCATGTCGGCACATTGTCAGGGTGACTAATCAGATTTCAGCGAGACGACTAATTCTACACCTCAAGGAAACAGCTTGTGCTAAAGACTTTGTATGTCTGAGCAACACGAGAGAGGCTGTATGCAGCCTGGACTGCTTCATAGAGCTTCCAGCCATGGGCAGGAATACTAATAAGATAAGGAATTTCATCCTTCATGTGAGTATTCTTTCTTGGGTTTGATGGTGTATTGTTGGGCAGGTTTAGAGAATTCCTGGTAGCAACAGTGAATGTAATAGCATGAAGATGCACTCCCAAGTTTCCACTTGATTGAACCAACTTCAACTTCTTCCAGACTTCCCTTTGAGGCCACCTTTGCTCCACTTTAACAGAGCTGTAAACACACACCTCAGTGTTGTTCCTCTTGCGGCAATGACCGCACCCCAGAGAATGACTCCCAGTCAGCTAGCTAAACTAGGCACAGTATAGGTGCTTCGAGACGTTCTGAGTGACAGATTGACTGCAGTCAGTACCTTATAGCTGAAAATAGCTGATCCCCATGGTGGCTAATTAAGACAAAGCTAACGGTTACACAGAATATTCCTTCTGGAAATAACATGACTGTGCTGCCTTGTGCCGTGCAGCTTGTTTGGAGGTGTTGTGTAAAAAACCTGTATCATGGGTGGTCTCTGCCCTCCCCTCCGCTGCTGTCTACATTTAGTATCTCTGCCTGAGCAACCATGTGAATGGGTTTGTGTACATAAGAGTGCTAACATCTTCTCTAATTATTGCGCATTTCCATGTACTCGTTTGTTTGTTAAGAATGAATGGGCTGCATTGCATTTGTCTCACGTTTCTGCTCCCACCTGCACACCACTGTGAGGGATTATTATGGACCCTCGGTGAAACTAGACGAGCCCTTCTCCTCATTATCACCATAAACACATTGATTTTAGCCTCTAGTTCCAGAGCCCAGATCACATCTCTAAGCTTCTCTCGCCGAAGGAAGGGTAGAGCTTGCTCGGTCAAAAAGAAAGTTTCATTCCCCAAACCCACATTCCACAACCGGCATTTAAGTTGAATTACAGGATTTTAGGGTGTGTCTGTGTATGAGTATGAGATGCAGGTAAGATAGAAAAAGTGAGACAGGGCATCTGCCAAAATTAAATAAAGTACCATTATATATAAACTAATATATATATATATATAAACTAATTATTCTGAGCTTGTTATTTTTATTTGTCAGCCAATGAAAGAGTTATTTCAGCCTTGTTATGTCTATGTGTAGTGTATGTTATTTTGGCAAGCTCTGCCATTAGTTATCTATGATTAGTACCATCCGGTTTGCTCATCATTAAGTTAATTAGGTTTTTAGTCTTTTAAGTGCTCATTGACAACAGGCATTATGTGCTAACCTATACGTCACTTCAGACAGGTTTAAATCAATACCTTTGTCAAATCAATGCTGCTGATAGCTCCTCAGAGGATATGGAAAAATAAAATAAATGTCATTTTTCGGCCAGTTACATAACTCATGCATATCTGAGAGCAGTTAAGCGAAATCTTAATATTAAATCCATTTTTCAGCATAAAGGCAGAATGTTAATAAGGATCGGCTCATTACTATTTTATGATGGGTTGCCATTTGAGAAATGTCAGTCATCTCCCCTGAAAAAAAAACCCAAAGTGTACCCACAACAAAATCGATGGCTGTCGTTACGCGTCTAAATGTTTCATTACTGTAAATACTGCAGGGCCGATATAGATTGAGGGCAGGCGAAAGGGCTATGTGCGGTCCGGCCCTGGGGAAGGACCGCAATAAAAGCACATTGATCCCCCAGAACTCCATAATATACAGCCAGTGCTGCAGCAAAACCTCAGCTCCAGCCCTTTGGGCCCCCTTCCCCTGAGGACCAGGCCAGGGACTGACCTCTGAGATGGGGGAGGGAGAAGGGAGGAGGCGATCGTCTTACGGACAGGACCTCCTCCTTTGCACAGTGAGATTAAAATGAGTTTGTATCATTACTGCTGTACTCCAGCAGAGAGCGAATCGGGAGAGACCGAGTGGAAGCGGCATTCTGTGAGTGTCAGGATGTTGATTCCTATAATGCACAGGACTGTGTGATGTCATAAGAACGTGTTTTATTGTAGCTCTTACATTCTGACTGCATCTAATTCTAGTTGTTTGTCTTTTTTAATCATATTTAAGAACTCAATTCAGGATTGGGACTCTTTGAACATCTTAGTTTTTCTCAGACTACTAGAGACACCAGCAGAGGTCACTGTACCCAAAAGACTTGTCTTTTCTTTCTCTTCTTTTTTTACTCTATCAGACAGTGAAGAACAGACCCCCACCTCCCACCCTCTCACATATCAACTAATGCATATGCAGACCCCAACGCACAATACACAAGAGCTCTTAGAAGTGAGTGAGACAGAGCCGACTATGACCCTGCCTCTCATTGCAGCAAGTTTGCAGCTAATGATGCCACTGATGAATTGGAAAGCAATTGGTAATGATCTCTTTCTCTGTCTGTATCATCAATGTTGTCACAAATAAATGTATATAAAGTCAGATTGTGAGGATATTGACTATGAGTGTCAAAGTGTTTCTTTCCTCAGTTCCGTCTTTTGTCCACAGAGTTGATGTTGTGTCTAGGCACTCTTGGCATTTGGTGCAAAACACATTTCTGCATAATTGACACATGTTGCTACATCTTACAGCCTTTGCCTCTTACAATTTGAGAGATACCGTCAGGAAAAAGAATCTAAAAAAATATCTAGTATCTCTTAGGCTGCTATTTTATTGGCCGCATGTGTGTTTCTGTGTAGCTCATGATTACCTGAATGAACTGAACTGGTCATAAATTGGGTAAAAGCCATTCTTCACCAGCCCTGGACATTTCAGGGCCATCCGCAGTCACACCAGGCCACCAGTGCAGCCGCTGTAAAGGTCCTAGAGGGAGATGTGCTCAGGCCATGCATCTCACCCCAGCTACCGTGGAGCACAATGAACACATAACCCAGAAACAGACCACTACTATCTAGCCACTTAAGGAAAATACAAACCACATTAAAGTGCCTGTAATGTGTTAATACACTGGTCTATTACTGTACCTATTCAATCATATCGGCCATTAAAACACCATGGTTTCTTATCACCCTCTTAACAGACCTCATTCAAATAGATTCCGTCTGTATGAATACTTTGAATTGTGGTTACAAGCGAAATGAATTAAATCAAAGGCAACATATCTAAAGTTTTGAAGATTAAATACTGAATGCTTTTCACTGATGTTTTCTTTTACTCCTAGAAACAATGCCAACTTACAGCATGTTTTATTTTGTCAAAGAAACCGTAATAAGCAATTACATGTACAGCTGCCAACACAGAGTTCCAATTAAAAGAGAGTTTTGCTAAAAAAAATACTCATGAAAGACATGGAAAGTAATAAGAATGTTTGTTTTCTGCAACAACCTTTTAAAAAAATCAGTCCTCTTTTATATTTCATAACTTTCATTTTTAGGTCCTCCTTTCTAACAGAGCACACCCTCCCCTCACTCCACCGTTTGTCAGACACTCTGCACTGTGCGTGTGTGTCAGCCTGAACACAACTGCAATTACTTGAAATACACAAATTTATTACAGCCTTCGGCATAAACAATTATCAATCGCTCCTAATCCTGTGTTACGCCAAAGGAGAGAGAGAGAGAGAGAGAACGCAATGAGAGTGGCTTTTGCATTTAAGTGGTGCTACTTTTGTGACTAATGCACTTTACTTGGCATACACAGCTGAATATTGCTGTACAGCAAATTGTTTCATGTTTAATTCCATTACATGCTGTTGAACATTCACTCAAATATCAATTTACAGAGCATTACACTTCACATGATTTCCAGTGTCCGAAAGCTCACCCATCTTCTAAAAAGACAATGAATATTGAAAGTCTGTAAGTATAGTTAGATACATAGGCCTGCTGTTCACAGTTGCATCCAACCCGAACTCTACCTCAGCTTGTTATTATGCTGACACTGTGACAACAGTGTTTTACTCTAAAAATGTGCTCAAAGAGATATGATGTAATAGGTTCTTCATTTCCTGAGCTCTATTTCACGGTACAATTCTTCATTGATAGGGTCAGAGCTTAGTCACCAATAAGATTGGATGCTTTTTCTCCAAAATTAGACATTTTAATGTTAAATGCATGGAGGACTAAAAATACTGTAGTGATTGTGAGACACTTAATTGAATTGTGTCAGGGACATTGCTAATGACTGCCCATTAAAATACTCAATGAGCAAAGATTCACATTTTTCCCAATGCAAACAATTGTGATTAGGTTTCAGGAAACTGAGAACTACATAAGTTCTAATCAAATGATCTAGTCATTTTAGATTTTTTACAGGCACTTGACAAACTCAGCCTTAGTTTTAATGTCAGCTAGATTTCAAATTAACGACTTTCATGGTTATTTAGTTTTCATTATTAACTTTTTTACTCATCATTTGTGAGACTGGTGGATTCTATACTACCCCCACACAATCCTACTTCTTATGAATTACATCACCATTCCCTCATGTGTTCTAGCTATTGTTTGTAGGAAATGTAATAGATCTCAATGTTCTTTGATGCCAAGTAGAGTTGCAGTTGACAGTTCATTACAATTTAAATGTACCATTTAATAAATAACCCGTGGGAAGAAAACAGTAACATGTTACACACACATCTGCTGCCCCTATTTCACACATGGGAGTTTACTTACAATTATGTGTACATTTATTATGACGCTGCTAGCGAAGCGATCATATAGGGATTGTCAAAGTTCTTTTTATTTATTTATTTATTCTTCCCTATCATCTATGCGCACACACACATACGCACGCAAGACACACATGGTTACTTGACTTGTTACTACTTCATAGGGCTGCAGCTATCGAATCTTTTTGTAATCGATTAATATAGCACTTTATCGATCGAATAATTAATCGGATAAAAAATGTTTTGCATTTTTAAACAACCAAAACAAATAATGCATAACGAAAATGACATTGCTGTAAAATGATCAAGCAATTGGCACAAAGGTATTTATTCTAACTCCAACATTTGACTCCAAAACTAAGCCCATTTATTGCAATTTACCCATTTAGTGTTTATAAGTGCCAGTGGCAACAATTAAATAATGTTCAAAATGCTCTCTGTACAATTGCAACCTCTTGTGCATGACTTAGCTGGGCAAACAAAGCTGTCCATACTATGTTGTGAAGTGCTGGGAGGGAGAAGAGGGAAAGCAATTTAATGTATTAATATGCACAACAAGTTTCATGCTGTAATCTAGACCTGCCATCAAAGTAAATATCTGTTTTATGTAGATTTCTACACCTGCAGCATTTGGCATTAGGCTATTAACAAATAATTTTACCATTAGGCTACTAAAAAATATTTTCTGGGGTGAGCCTATTTGCTATAGTAACCTAGCAACCTGTGTGTGTGTGTGCACGCGTGCGGTGCGTGAGGGAAGATGAGGGGGCATGCATATGTATAAGAAGGGGTTCTTTTTTAGGCATACTGTCTTGCAATTGAACGTGAATAAGTTTACTACTTAAAAACATCAAAGCTAAACATTATATCCCGACATCGCTACAAATACAGTATGTGATTAAAACCAGCCAACATCAATGTAGGCTATAGGCTACGTAGATAGATAGATAGGCTAGATAGATTGATAGATAGCCTACTTTATTGACGCTTGGTGAAACAGCATGGAGTGGATGTTTTCGGTTCAGATACTTGTTCTTTTCCTTTTTGAGTATGTAATGATCCCCAAACTTTACTTGAAAACTTTAGACATACTCTGCCATTTATGGACATCTTGACTCCGCAATCGCGCCAGCTAAATTCAGAATATCACGATTCACGCGATAGTGGTGGTTCCTGAACAATAAAGGTGTTTGAGTCGTGACTCACTCGCAGGGCTCTCAAGTGTCACGCATTGAGCGTGATAGTCACTCATTTCAGTCTTCTGTCACGCTCTCCCGCCACACATTGTATTTCTCACGCAGAAAAACTATTTATATATTTAATATGCTGCCGCAGCGCCCAAATTGTCTCTGGCCGCGCCGCTCTCACTATGGAACCGGCAGGAATCAAGCGCGTCTGTCCTGGAGTTGAGCCTGCCACTTATCAGCCAATCAAAAATAACAAGAGGGGCTACACAATAGCCAATCAAAAATAGCTCTACTGTATCTGGTAAGATTTAACGCAACAACCAATGAAGAACGCGTATCCTGGAATTGTTGAAGGTGAATTATTGAACGTGAACCTGTTACTTACAGGGCTCTCAAGTGTCACGCATTGAGCGTGATAGTCACTCATTTCAGTCTTTTGTCACGCTCTCCCGCCACACATTGTATTTCTCACGCAGAAAAACTATTTATATATTTAATATGCTGCCGCAGCGCCCAAATTGTCTCTGGCCGCTAAAGGTGTTTGAGTCGTGACTCACTCGGATCTTTCACCCGTGTCTTTAAATTAACCCATGAGTCGCAAGTCTCTAGTATCATTAACTCGGATCAGTTGAGTCCTACTACAATTCAATCTAAAACGATAAACTGCGCCACACACAAAACTCTTGCAACATTAGCTAGCCTCTTAGCCCTAGCCATCATAGCTGCCAAAAATGTAACAATTTCGTAGGCAACCACAACTCCACAAATAACTGGTTAACTTCCCGCAGAGCCGGAAACATTGCAGACTCGCAGACCATGGGACTCAGATTGGAGCGGCTGAGTAGCAATCCGGGTTAGTCGGATCAGCCGGCCGGTTAAGCTACGTTGAGTACGAGTCAGTCGAATCAGCCGGCTACGTTGTCATGAGTGGATCTGCGAGAGCGAGTAGCTCCTCCTCGAGGTGAAAAGCAATTCCACAACAAAAGCCATTCTTTCACTTCTGAAATAACATTCAATGTTCTGCATGTAGCCTAGACATAATTAGATTTGGTGTATAGATGTAGCATATTAAAATGCAATTAGGTCGTGCAGACAGTCCGAACTGCACGCTCATGGAGCTGCTTGAGTATCTACCCAGGTCAGTTGAATCAGCCGGGCAGGCCGGTTACGTTGTTTTATGAGTGCGAGTCAGCCGAATCAGCCGGCTACGTTGTCATGAGTGGATCTTTAGAGCAGCGAGTAACTCCTCGTCAAGGTGAAAAACAAATCCACAACAAAAGCCATGCTTTCACTTCTGAAATAACATATATTATGCACGCATAGCCTACTATAAAATGCAATTAGGTCGCAAAGACAGTCCGAAACATTGCAAGCTCTGTATGGAGTTGCTTGAGTAGGCTAGCCTACCTGAGTCAGTCGGATCAGCTGGGCGGGCCGGTTACGTTATGTTGTTATGACTGCGAGTCAGCCGAATCAGCCGGCTACGTTGTCATGAGTGGATCTTTAGAGGAGCGAGTAACTCCTCATCAACGTGAAAAGCAAATCCACAACAAAAGCCATGCTTTCAATTCTGAAATAACATATGATCTGCAAGCATAGCCTACTTTAAAATGCAATTAGGTCGCGAAGACAGTCCAAAACAATAGCAAGCTCTGTATGGAGAGTATACTACCTGGGTCAGTCGGATCAGCCAGGCGGGCCGGTTACGTTGTTGTTATGAGTGCGAGTCAGCCGAATCAGCCGGCTACGTTGTCATGAGTGGATCTTTAGAGGAGCGAGTAAATCCTCGTCAAGGTTAAAAGAAAATCCATATATATATTTATAACATATATGTACTTTAAAAAGCAATTAGGTCGCGAAGACAGTCCGAAACATTGCAAGCTCTGTATGGAGTTGCTTGAGAAGGCTAGCCTACCTGGGTCATTTGGATCAGCCGGGCGGACCGGTTACGTTATGTTGTTATGAGTGCGAGTCAGTCGAATCAGCCGGCTACATTGTCATGATAATAGGCCTAATGAGAATAGTAGTAGTAGTATAATAATAATAATAATAATAATAACAATAATAATAATTTATTGACTGCAGGGCATTTCTACGTTCCTGTTTCTATGTCTACATTGAAAGTCAATTGCTTAGGCTAGGTTAAGACAATAAATAAACAGTCTGGCTCAAACTGCTTTCTTTCCCGTGAGTGGGTGGAGGTTTTGATGCTATTATATTAGGCTATTTTATATTATATTATATTATATTATATTATATTATATTATATTATATTATATTAGGCTACCTAACAGTATAACTATGATTATTATTAGTATATAGTAGTGGTAATAAACATTGTAGCAGAGTAGCATTAGACATAGGCAAACTTTTCTATTGTTAACAAAACAACAACAAATAATATATTATTATAATATAGGCTACCCTCTCTGTCAATAAGATCAACGTTTCTGAACATGAGCACCAAAAAGATGAACAATGTGTGGATGCACTTTGACCAGGAGAGCAAAACTCTAAAGGCTAAATGCAAGTACTGCAAAAACCTGGTTTCAAATCATGGAGGATCCACATCCAACATGAGAAGGCACTTAACGAAATGAAGCACCCCACTGCACTGCTTGAACGTAGGACTGAATTTCTTTGCGATTTAGCAATACTGACTCAAGTGACTCATTCAACCCGGATCAGTTTAGTGAGTGACTCAGAATAACCCGGATCCTTAAAAGGAATCGAGTTTGACAGGCCTACTGAACAACGGTCCGTGTGGAACAATCAGATCCCTGCGCGTATAGTGCACGTCATAGGAATTTAACGGGGCTTCGAGGCAGGGTTTTTGCCTCGAGTAATTTTTGTAATCAAGTTATTCGAGTAACTCGATGAATCGTTTCAGCCCTACTACTTCACTTCCTAGAAAGACAACGCAAGGGTAACTTACAGTTTCACGTGAAATGTAATTCCCATTTCTTCTTGAAGCCAAAATAAACCTGAGAATGTTTTCCATTAATCTTACACCTGCTTAATGTTATATCCAGAGCCATATATATCCATAGGTAAAATAATGTTACTGTTAGCATTGGTTGAGTGATGGAGGCTAGTTTGATTGTTGGAGTATTTGACATAAACCCGGTTATACTGTGCCGAGCAAATTGATAACAGTACTGTAATTGTCTCTTTCGACTGTCATCCCATTCTTTTCTGACCATACTGACAGGAGCTAAGTTAGTTAGCCACAACGCTAACGTTCGCTAACACAATGCTGATGGAAGATATACATGAAAGATACCTATCCTAACCTACCGGCATGGGCAGACTGGCCATCTGGCATACTGGGCATTTTCCCGGTGGGCCGACGCACCTTTTGGGCCGACAGAATAGGCTATATATATCATTTAATTATTTTGGCCAACGATCGGCCCAGAGGAAGGACAATCAGCGGCCCATTGGTTACATTTCAATATATTGACACTGGACTGATCCAATAACAGCTCACGTCAGGCCCCACCCCTCCCATTTTGGCTCAGAGCCAGGATTCTGTGAGCGCATCAAAAGTTAATCGAAGTTGCCTACACGAAATTGCGGCGGGTGCCGGTAGTGACAATTGTGCAAAATTAACACCAATGTAGAAGCTTAAAAAATACAATATTGCAAGTAGGCTAGCATATGTCAGCAACATGTTGAAGTTCGTTGAGTTTGAACGAGGATGTAAGCAAGATACAGAGCAAGGGACAGTGAGCAGGTGGAGAGTGCGAGCCTAGTTGAGGCTACATGATGCACTCCTTGACGCGGGAGACTGGGGTTCGATTCCTGCTCACTGCAACAATTTTGAAGGTGCATTTCTCTCAGCTAAACCAAGATAGATAGAGAGATACAGTATATAGAGATATAGAAGGTTGGGCTTGTGGAACTATAGGCTACATGGTCCTCGCTTTAGATTGGAGGGCTGCAAAATTTACTACAAAGAGGTAAGAAAGGTCTTATAAGCGTATTAGTTATCCACCTCTTTGTCTTATACACCATTAACAAGCATTAACAAGCTGCTTGTTAACACTTACAACTGTTAACAATTATGCTTGTAAGTAACTTAAAAGGCTGCTTATTAACACTTACAAGCTGTGTTAACAGTTAACAGTTAATGTTATTAAAGGATAACAACAGTTAACTAACTGTTAGTAATGAATTGTTAACTGCTTATTATGCACTGTTAATACCTAATAGGCACATGTTATTCTAAAGCGTTACCCAAACGGGTATGGTGTACACCTTCATTAATGTTGGTGGTCATACTGTCAGAAATTCTCCTGAAATGGGGAGGAGGGTTTGGAGATTATGATTATGATGTCCGAAATGTGCATCCATTGCTCAGAAAAATAAGGCTTTGACAAATTCTGGAAAATTCTTGGATTCTGCCATAGACCTCAATGTTAAAAAGGGAGCCCGATCACTGCATACATGGGGGATAGTGTGGGGGCGTGCGGGGCGTGTACTACTGCTACCCTATTTGCATACATTTCCGGGGACAGGAAATGGCCTCTCAGGTAGTATCTTCGTAATCAACCATCTTTGTTGTTGATGTGTTTGGAATTAAAACTTACTAATGGTGTTTGGTAATACACTGGGAGGTTCTTAGGCTGACACATGCCAACTTGTGACATTAACGTAATTGATTTGGCCGCCATATCTGATTTTTTCAAAAACACTAAAAAGTTTTCACAGGTCACAAATCTCCACTGATCTTCACCATAATTGACAGACCTTCAGACCATGCCTTATCAGTGCATTACTTTCTAGAACAATTGACAAAAGCATTCACCCATAACAGCCAATCGAAATTGGCAGCAAAGCCAATCTTGGGATGTTTGACATGAAACTTTCTGTGACTGCTTAATGCTATATGTCTGATATACAGTACCTGCATTCAGTTACATGGCAAATCTGGCCTACTGAACTGCCTGCTTGGCACCCTCATTGCTGCTTGCAGCTATATTTGCTAATCTTGTTGGTGCTCAGTAGTTTATGCCAAAACCCTCTAAATTAAAACACTTTTAACCATTACCTTGTAATTTTACATTACCTAACAATAGTCTCCACTAAAGAAATGTGTATGAAACACCTAGCTACCTTAAAACTGCGACAAGTGAACAAAGTCTTGCTAATCACTTTACGGTTAATCTCATTACGGTGCTAATGAAACAGAAGTAGAGGTTCAGAATCCTCAGTTTTTCACCACTGACTAGAAATGTAATTTGAGATGCCAGGACACAAATGAGCTCTCCATATATACGCATCTGTCTGTTTATATCTATAAATGTAGAGAAACTTGATAACAACCGTTTGTACAGTGTCTTACCTTCCTCTTCTTGAGAGACTCTGAACCAGCATATCATTCAGTCCTACTGGTTGATTAATGCATGGGCACTGTATTATGATTACATGGTAGTGTTAAATACGTTTTTATGCATACAGGTGTTCTACTTTAAATATGAATTTCAGCTATGTGGATTTTGTTATATGAATCTCTGCTGTCATCCATTTGCATTATTCTGGTTCTTGTCATGTCATAATGAGGCATTCTCTGGTTGTGACATCACAGCAATTATTATATTCACAAAATTTTGATGAGCCAATTCAGAGACCTGTAAGGAGAACACGTTAGTAAAGCGTGCATCATAATGACTGGACTCACTAATTTACATTAAACTGATGTTGCATGTCTTTATTTCCATACACAAGTCAATGTTGAGGGTACAACAACCTTCACACCCAAGCAAGCACACATGCAAATTTGCAAGATTGCTGCACCATGAAAAACCGAACGCCGAGGTGTGTTGCCAAGAGGTGGAAGATATGTAGAAAGACAAATAGATGGAGAAGGAAGAAAACAGGGAGGGGGATGGAGAAAGAAAGAGAGAGAGAGAATTCAAAGCATGAGCATAATTGCCCCCCCCCCCCCCCCACCCACCCTAAACCTTCCTTCGGGCATGATTTCTTTTCTATGAAGCCCATAGGCAATTGCTTACTAGTGCTTAATTTGAGGGACATTACAAGCACGATTCTACTTGGTAGGTTTGTGTGAGTGTTGCACACCTCAGGGTGTTTGTTTTGCATGCATATTGTTTAGCCTGTTTTTGTCTCTGAGTGTGTCAGTGTTGCTTGTGCTCAGTTTTTAGCTGTTCCTGCTGTTTTTTTTTTTCTTTTTCTTTTCTTTTCTTTCTTCACGTTATATGCCCATGCATAATGCAGGCAGCTTTACTAACAATTACAAAGATTAAGATATCAAAATGTAAATGGAGGAATGGAGGTCTTCCCCACCAATAAGAGACCTGTGTATAGAAATCAGTGCGGAGCGGATGGACTTTTTAATTAGTGGCTTTGTACCCTTGCCAGAACAACAGATTGGCTGGATGGTCTTTTCATGTCACAAGGTAGCCATAGAAACGAGGGAGGATGAGAGGAATGTGAACATCAGGCCTTGTGCAGTGCAGACCAAAGGGACGGTAAGGCACTGCAGTGGCCCACAGGGACCCTTTACAACTTTGCTTGTGCACATGAATAGTGCAGGTGGCTCACAGGAGGAAAATAAAATTCTTAGTGATCACTCTAACCAGAGTTGACTTAATGGTAGGCTCCATGTAGGCATACCATAATGTTCTATCAGTGCACATTTAGAGACATGCTTAAATCGTCCGTAAATATTTATGGCATGTCTGAATGCAGTGCATTTTCTACATGAGGATGCCTTCAAATACACACTTGGCTCTATGTGTGCATTTATCTTTGCCAGGTATTTCTGTTTAGACAACATTACTGGACATCAAAAATGGCCCACAATTACTGTGCAACACAAGAAATATCACCATAAAACCATTCTATTTGGGCAAGTTGTTATTACAATGTAAATACATCACAAATGTATTACTGTCTTGTAATAAAATCTATAAAATATGAATAACACACTCCTGCCAGGATATGCTAGTTTATGTGTATTGTCATGTTCTGGGCACATGTAACATTTTTGTCAGGAAAGGACAGTTTTTTTTTATTTTTTTTACTAATTCATACATTTCTTCCTTGTGCTTTTGTGAGAATGTGAAACAGCTAGTTTAAACATTTAACAGTATCTGCTACAGAAGCTTTCATTTCCAGGAAACCGGAAGTTTTCTTTTTCTAGACCACTACCACATTGCTTGGTTGGTTTTGACTAATCTCTCATCCGCCAAAATGACATTTCAGGGATCCACTCTCTCCCATAGCTTTCCATCCAATCCTCGGCATTGTGTAAATATCTTTTAAAATAAATAAATAAATAAATAAATAAAAACCTTCCCAGCATCCTGCCGCCAGGCCGCTGCAGCAGCTCCAAAATCCAATCACAGCCCCTTGCCCGCCTGCCTATGCAGCACGCCAGCTGGGACTCACAAACACAGTTCACCAGTCACACAATGGCATCTGCAGCCTGGTGCCAGTCTTGCCCGCTGACTCGCGCAAAAGTGTGCCCACGCGAGAGGCCGTCGGGAGAGGCCGCGGCCCCCACTCCTGCAGGGGGCACCGAAGGCCCTCTGCCTTTTCAATTCCGAACTCATCGACTGCCTGGGGAGCGGGCGCCTATCAGCCGTGGCACCATCAATTTCCCCTTACCCGCCCATGTGCCATCCTCCTGGAGTCAGGGCTCTTATTTGAATACAATAGACGGGACTCTCATCTGCCCCAGCTGGGTAACTTATTGTGTCGCTCTCCTCCGCACAGAAATAAGAGGCTTCGTGACGGAGAGCTGCTCATGACTGGAAGAAAGAAAAGAGAGAAATGGAGGGGGGGGGGGGGGGGACTTTCCAAGGGAAGGAATGGCACGGCGGAGATACTGCAGCTCACTTTAATGTGGAATAAATTAGCGGCGAGAGAGTTTGGGGGCTCAGAGAAGAAGAAGGCAGTGAGTGTGTGTGTGTGAAGGCCCCTGCCATTTTAACTCCCCCCCCCCCAAGCTGTCTCTGAGGCAAATTATGGCACAAAACTGGAAGGGCCTCCACCAGACACGCGGCATCGAGTTGTGCTTGTTTTTCCACCCTGTCAAGTGGATGACATAAGAAGGCCATTCATTTTTGATGCATGTTGCACGGAGAGCACAGAATATCCACAGCACAAAGCAGTGAGTTTCGGTTCTGTGAAGACAATCACAAGCACTCTAAGTGTAGGCTGGTGAACACATTCAAATGCATTATGTTTTTATGACTTTAATATTCATTTTTTTGTTGTAGTTTTCATCCATCAAAATGTCATTATGAAAACATGGCTAGTTTCAGTGTCTAAACTACATCTAGTTCTGGACTACTTTTTGGAAGGGGCGTGGGGATTCAGGCGTGACCTGGTTTATTGAGTGCGGTGGCATTGATGGGTTTTCATCACTTCCGAAACCACCCTGCCCACACAGTCTCGTACAGCCCTCTCTGAAGACTCAGGAAGGCAAGCAGAGAATAAGTAAACAAGCTGAGGTGACTAAGAGCTGTGGGGTGAAAAAACTATCTCTTCTTGCCTGTAAGTGCTACTTTATAGATTTATTTGGTAACACCTTACATCAAATGTGTGTTGTTATATTGTAAAAAATATGAGTGGAGAGGTGTAACACTCAAAACTCAGCAACACTTCCCTTAATAACAAGTATTCACAAAGCATTATTATTATGGGGGGCAGCCGTGGCCCACTGGTTAGCACTCTGGACTTGGAACCGGAGGGTTGCCGGTTCGAGTCCCGACCAGTGGGCCGCGGCTGCCCCTCTCACAGCACACAGTGAGGTGAAGCACACACTAATCCAGTGCTACCACCACTAATCTAGAGCAGTGAGGGGTTAGGTGCCTTGCTCAAGGGCACTTCAGCCGTGGCCCACTGGTTAGCACTCTGGACTTGGAACCGGAGGGTTGCCGGTTCGAGTCCCGACCAGTGAAGTGCCCTTGAGCCTGGATTAGTGTGTGCTTCACCTCACTGTGTGCTGTTTGTGTTTCACTAATTCACCGATTGGGTTAAATGCAGAGAACAAATTTCCCTCACGGGATCAAAAAAGTATACTGTATATACTTATACTTATTATTATTATTATTATTATTATTATTATTTTATGTGACAGGACAGTGGAGAATGACAGGAAGCCGGAAAGGACCATGGGGCGGGAATGCCAGCTCTGCATTATCAAGCATTATCAACACATACAGTTATATAGTTTCCATAATGTCTCATGATTATATATATATATATTCATTATATAATAATCACTCATAAAGTGTTAAGATGTTATATTATAAGCACCTGGATGCATAAAAACTTACTTAACACTACCAAAACTCAGTACCCTTAAAGCATCATTAGTAAGTTACTGTAGTAGTATTATAAGTAGTATTGTAATGTGTTATGTTATTGTGTTCTTATATAGTGTTATAATGTAGTTTAATGCTGTAGCATACTGTTATGTATTAGCCCTGTACAACTCTAGGATGAGTGCTGTTGCATATTGTTCTATAAAGAGCAATGTCCCCAGTGGCATTATCAAGAGGTAAAATAAGCTACTTTATGTATTTTGATACTTCAACCTGTACATTGTTACACTTTAAGAGGGCAGTAATTACTAAGTATAAATAGTAAGATGGACATATGTAAATGATTATGAATATTTGTTATAACTTTATGAATGTTCTTATAATGATGTATGGATACGGCTGTCTATTTAGGTGCATAGTTATGTATAAAGTTAGCTATTGAAAAAAGGACCACAATCAGTTGACTGTGATGACATATGTAAACTGGGCTGCCCATAAACGTTCTACAAAATGTTATATTAATCAGGCAGATGTCAAAGCCTTTCATCCTAATTCAGAGAGGTGGCATCCTGACAGCCTGCTTCATTTGGGTTATTCAGAGTTGGACCGGCATGCCACAGAGCTCCTCCTAGGTCAGCCAGATTGGCAGCCATGATGTTTTTTAAGCAAGTGCTGACCCATGCGCATCGGTGCCAGTGCGGTATGGACGACTCAACTCTGCTGAGGGGGGACGGAGTCTCCCTTTCATGGCCCTCTGGAGCGCTGCCTCCCACCATTAGCTGGCTGTCAAAGGCAGACAAACCTGCCCTGGTGTCCGGGCAGCTGGCTGGGGCTGGGAGCCCCTCAATCACCCTTGACGCGTCCCACCGCTGAGGCTAAGTAGACCCGCCACTGTGCTGCCACGTGCCAGGGTGGCACACCAAGGGCATTACCGATGGCGTGTGCCTTGCGGGCAATTTGTTCCTGTAGTCAGACCACCCGTGTGCTCTGTGCTGAAGTGTCACTTTGCCTAAAGCCGCGTGGCTGATCAGTGTTTCATGTATGAATGTATGAGGTTGACAAATAGGCTGCATTTCTTCCAACCTTATTAACACAGAAAGTATGTGGAGCCGTCTAGATATAAACAACGTCATTTTGGTGGGTGCATAAAAGCAGAGAAGATAAATCTATAATGAACATCATTGTATGCACAGCATTGACAGACTCAGAGCCATTTGATTGCCTAGTGAAATGTGTGGTCAGTCTTAGGAGCTTTAGAACTCTTTTTAAGATGCATTGTTTTGAATGTAAAAATATTTCTGCATTGCATAATGCATATGCGTCATTGGGATTACATGCACCAGAATAAATTGATGAGATTAAAACCAGTATTTGGGAAATCATTCAGCATGGCAATTAGCACAGCAATAAAGATCTCAAGGCTCCATCTCTCTCTCTCTCTCTTTCTCTCTCTCTCAGTTCTTTACATGCTCATCTAAATATAGTGGCAGCGAGGCGTATGGGATTCGCAGTGCTGCCTGTACGGCTGGCTGAGAGCCACTGTTAATGCCAAATAGCTAGTCTGACCTTTCTCAGCCCTTGTTTTAGAAGGAGGTGTGCTCTCCCTGTCAATACTGGTTTTCATGGGCCACTTGTTCCAGCTATTTTTGTGTTAACCAGAATGAAAAAGACATTCTTCCCAGGGCTTTTAAGCCCCAGACATAAGATGAATAATCAACGTGTGATGGCAGATGGCGACACAACAGAAGGTTCCCTTTGGTGTGTGTAATGGCTCTGTATCGATCCCCCCCTAGTTCTGAAGATGTTATATTAAGATAATGGTTCAGTAGAGGTGAACAGTTTTTGTTGAGAAGGTTTTCCCCCCTTTGATTATTGAGAGTAATGCTGTTTTTGAGTGTGGGTAACACAATCCGTAAGTGCTCCACACACACACACACACACACACACACACACACACACACACACACACACACACTCTCTCTCTCTCTCTTTCTCACACACAGACACACACACACACACAAATTTGATGAGCATTTGTGATGGTTTATATGATAAATGTGGGTAATGCTCTGTTGCTCATAGAATAAAGAAGCTATTTGGCTGACAGCTAAAAGCACCTGCGTCTCCAGCCATAGATTATTTGAATCTCACATTGTATTGTATTGTGTCTGTGTTTATTTGTGTATTTCTGAGTGCCTAAGTATCATGAGAGAAATGGAGATGGGGAGAAGAGAGAGCGAGAGAGAGAATAACGGGGGAAAACTACAGAGAGCAATTGTGAAGGACCGATGTCATCGAGTTCGCATGGCTTTGAGGGAGGCACCTGATGCCGTCCCTTGGGCGTCAGATCAGAGGGGTTAATACCTCTTTTAATCAACGGCAGCCATATCAGGGATTCCACCAGCGTCCCGCTTCCCTCACTAAGAGCGATGCTACGTGGCAGACGCTTTGCATATCTGACCCAGCTGATCGATATGTTATTAAAGAACCGCCTCTCGGAGGCATGTCAATTAATTCCGTGCTGTCAGGCTCCACCGGTGTCTTTGTGCAGGAGCGCCGGCCGCTTCGCGTCGGGCTGGGCCGACCGGCACCCTGTTAGGATGCAGCTCCACGAGAACGACGGTGACCTCGGAGCATCCTGTGTTTCTCATCTCATTCCGAGCGGAAAAGATTAAGGAGCGGTGGCTTCGGGAATCTTGTCTGGGTCAAGTGAAAGCTTGGAGGTATCGCCCCCGTCCTGTAAATCAAATTGTCACCACACAACTGTGACGAGTCAGTAATGGGCGTATAAGAAAAATAAAAATAAAAACACCAAAACAACTTCCACCTCCCCCACAACATGTAAGTATGCCTCGTGTTTGCTTCAATGTTCACTCACTCGCACGACCAAGAAATTGTTGGCTGGAAAAAAGTATAATTCCAGGTTTGCAGCGTGCGTGGTTTAGATCACTGCAATTGAACTGAATGTGAAGTTTCTTTCCTGGTGTTATTTCTTCCACAGTTGCGCGCGCGGCCTGTGCTTAATGGACTGTTTCAGAGTGGGGTTCGGCTTTCCATCTGCAGAGATGCCCTGCCAGTCGGAGCTCCCGGGTTCTGACAGGCCAGGCCATCGGGAGAAAAGCGCCCTCGGAAACAGGTTGAAGAGTGGACTGACATGTTACATTTGACCTGCCGTAACAAGATCAGGTCTTTCTCTCTCTCTCTCTCTCTCTCTCCTCCCATTTTATTCTGGCCTCTGACTGACTCTTCCACTCCACGTCTGTCTACTGTCTTCTCACTTTCACTCTTTCTGAAGACTTTTCATGTTCTGAAGCCAACTGTTGTCTCAGTACAAGCCAGAGTTACAGCCATTCAATACTTATTATACAACAATTGGGTTCTATGGAACTATTTATTTGTTTCTGATTGGCCGAGAGACGTTCCATGAGTTGGAATATCCCTGGACATTTCAACTCAGACTTTGCACAGCTAATAATAAATCACTCCATGATACAATGCCTGAAGATTTGACACTCTCATCTCCACTATTTCAAGCAATGGGTTACTCCTTAGCAAACCATAACGAAACACCACATCTGTGGATTAAGCCACACAGTCAACTCAATGTAAGTAAGATAAACGAGGAAGCTAATTGTTCTCAGCATTGCCAGCATTGTGTATAATATGATTGTCACTTGGAGGAGACTTGTAGATACCTAACGTTAGCATAATTAGCTAACCGCTGCTAACGTGCTAGCATCATCACGTCAGGCTGTGCACCATGATGCCATGATGTGCTGATTGACAGATTACCATGTGTTTCTATGGCGGCCAGAAGCATCTGTGTGGGATACTAGATACAATAGGCAGCCACGACCAACATGTGGCCATTTTCCTCACTCGAATGCCTGTTCACTGAAGCTCCCACTCCAGTGTTTAGAGTCTATCATTAGGATGACTGTGTGAGGCACTTGATCATGAAAAGGCAATCCTTCACATCGTCAGAAAAAGTTTCTCTCTATTGAACCGTCTAGCACGCCTCCTCTTTACTACCCCCCCCTCCACTCCAGCCCCCCCCCAACCCCCACTACCCACGCTACTAGTCTAGACTTGCTGATTTCTCAGTGGATATTTGCGAGA
>NC_055973.1:28277964-28290464 GCF_018492685.1 Alosa sapidissima
AGTTTGAGTAGATGTTTGTTTTAAAGGTCAGTTGTGTGTTCCGTGGGGATGGTAGCAGTGATTGAGGGGATCAATGGGACTTCCAATTAAGTATTTTAATTTGAAAATAATTAATTGGTCATTTATCTCCTTCTTAGTAGGAGCATGTGCATATCAATATTTGGAGTGTTTTTTTGTATGTGTGTTCCATAAGGTCTTAACAACGTTACAAATAATGTCACAAGTCACAAACACAAGGTTCCTGGTCGCCAGTAAGCACATATATTTAGCTCAGTCTATCACCAGAAGAGACAGTAATTACTAGTGATGGGGACGAGACCGCCTATGCCGAGTCCGAGACACGGCCGAGTCTTTGAAGGGTCGAGACTGAGTCCGTTGGTTTTCAAATACAGTCGAGTCCGAGTCGAGACCGAGTCCTTTAGGAGTCGAGACCCGAGTCGAGACCAAGACCATAAAAACATGTCAGTTTTCATATTCATGATTTAATATCACCCCAATTAATAATCAACAGTTAGGCCCAGGCTTGGAATTTCACCATTTTAGGGGCAAGGCCACTTGGCCTTCAGTTGGGCATATTTGGTGGGGGGCACAAAGGCCACATGTCAGGGCACCAAGGCCAAAGTTAACTATACAGTAGTAGGCTATAAAAATAATCAAAGTTGTATTTAGCCTATTCACAGCAGTAGACCTGAATCACTGTATGAAACATTACAAAAACATGAAACATGACATATTAAATAGAACTGTAAATCATCTGATCATCTAATATTTAGATGTCTAGGCTATATTTAATATTTATATTTATTTTATATTTGGCCTGTTATGGAATGATGTATTGAACAATTTAAGCACAGCTCAGCTTTAAGAAACTGATGCAACCTAGATGCATGCTTAGCATTTTTTGATCATTAAGACTCCTTTCACAAACTCCTACTCAGCTGTATATCCTCTGATTTTAATATTTACCTATATCTAGGCAATATTTGTAACATTTATTTTGCATTTGGCCTGTTATGAAATCATGAAGAACGATTTAAACACATTTTGAAACCTAAAGACCAAAGTTGGAGACATGAATGTAGACCTTGCTGCAGATTACATTTTTAATTTAACCGGAATACTCTGGAACGGCTTACTGTACAGGGGACTGCTTTACACCTCTGTGTTCGGTAAGGTCTGCTGTTTATTCTGATATATGGTTTGTCATGTGTTGAACGAAGGGTTTGTGAAGTATTCCACCAAGATGAATGGGTAGGGAGATGGGTGTAGCACCTTATGTAGACGTTATGATTAAATTTAATTATTTACTTTTCTCGCGAACCGTTCACCACAGCAATTAGCGGCTAACATTGTTTAAAAGCTGAGAAAAAGCTCTTTCATGTGATGTGATACATGTGCCTGTGTGATGAGTAGGCTTAGCGATTGCGAGTATATCAACTGAGAAGAATGGGTGAATTTGGACGCACTTTCTGTCTTGCCATGTGCTGTCATTTTCTCCACTGTGTAAGACTGAATTAGTTTGCGCTGTGATGCTAAGATTATTTTGACAGGCTATAGGCTAAATAAAAATCGCTATTAAACGGACACAAAGCAGAATATTGAAAGAAGGGGGCACCAAGGCCAACAAGGGGGAAAGACGTGGCCGCCGTGAAATTTCATTTTGATTTTTTTTTTATATGACATAAAAACAACATAAAAAAATGCGTTGGTCTCGAGGACTCGGTTTGAAATTACGAGTTGTTCTCCTCCCACTGTGGTCCGAGACCGAGTCAAGACCGAGTCTTTGAAGGAACAAGTCCGAGTCGAGTCCGAGAAAGCAGAAATCGGTCTCGAGACTGGACTCGAGTACTACATCACTGGTAATTACTGCTGGTAGTATACAGAGAAGAGAAATGGACCTTTCTTGTCAGCTGATTCAGAAATAGGAAAGAAAAAAAATCATTCCATATGTTTTACTTAGCGGATCTTAAAGTTCCGAATCCAAACAGTTGGTTGGTGAAAAGAGCTGACAGAGCCAGTCTCCTCTACGGGCTTTCCCAGGAAAAGCCGAGGCAGGCAATAATCTAACTATAATTAAGGGGAATAAACCATGTCACACCACCATTAGAGCAAATAGCTGGCAACCAATCAACTATGACATTAATGGTAGAAATGAACTCCAGCTTAATAAATCAGGGGTTTTGTAATAAGGAAACCACGGAAACCTATTTTAGGATTTCATTCAGACTCTTGCTCTCTATCTCGCACACTCTCTCTATCTCCCTCTCTCTCTTTCTCTCTGTTTACCTATGTGCCTTGTACTGAAATTGGCTCCAATAATACTGCCATGTAATTAACGACATTACTGATTTTGCATTGTTGAGGAAAATATTCCCGATAGTTGTATTGGTATTGCATGAGCTATAATCCATAATTGTCACATTCATTTACAATGCATTCAATGCCATGAGAGCCTTGGCAGCAGATGTGCATTACCTACAGGAAAGTGTGGATGAACGAAGTCTTATTACACTGCGATTCTGACTTGTGCTCCTGACTGCTTATTCAAAATAATATGTCTCAGATACAACCAAACGACCCTTTATTTACTGTGGTGATTCAGGCAGCAGTAGATGCCTACAGCAAAACGAAGTTCCGTCGAGACTGCCTAAAACCCTGAACAATGTAGAGCGACATTAGAGGAGGTCTACATAGCCTTGTTTTCTGTTGTATTTATATTGTATTTGTTGTATACCTGCAGTTAGGCTTGACAAATGTGTTAAATCACTGTTTGTGGTTCCCTTTTCTCCCCCACAATCACAGTTTTTGAGATCCTCCTTCCTACCTTTCATCAAACCACAAAGCCACGATTATTTGATGCATTTTTATTCAATACATTTTCCCCCACATAAGCCTTATTGTTAGGACAGCTTATGCATGAGTCTGTCATTTGCTTCATTATCTACACTGACATAATAACAGTAATAACAGCTTCTGCAAATGTATTGGCATGGTTTTGAAAACACTATTTATGCAGGGCTATTGATGGCTATATCTTAAGTTATAAATTCCTAGTGTTCATAGCTATCCATACCAAGGCTGAAATACTCGTTTATCCTGGAGACAGGTGAAGGAAATAATTTTATATGACCGTTTCTTGCCCCAGACTTGGTGGAGGCTTAGCCACATTTACATTTAGAGGGTATTCTCTTTCTCAATGCAGATGTAGGTGTGAAATGCTCCCCACTGGCTCCTACCATCTGTCAATCTCCTCTGTTCTGTCTTTGGGTTAAACAAAGACCTTATAGTTAACTTTAGCGGAATTATATGTTTGTGTTATTAACTGTAAATGTATTCATGTTTGGTATCATTGTAATAGTCTCAGTACAAGGATTGTAATGATTTGATTGTGAGAATGTTTGGAACATTATATAAGTGATATTTCTGATATACTGTATATGATATCTCTCCTCATGTTCTTCAGATAGGTGTGAAATGTTAATGTTTATAGAACAGCATGTGTCCAGGCCTCTGAAGGACTTCCCAGGAAAGGGGGTAGTTTTAATTAAAAGACAATAGAAGCTGACCAGACCTGATGAAGGCCTAATCCTCATCCTCCCTTTCTATTGCATATTCAAACTGGGTTGGACCTAGATTTCACTCCTTCTTTTGTTTGTAACATAAAGTTAGTAGACTGTTTCTGTATAGTCAGAGAAGTCAGATAATAATCCATGATGGGGTGAAACAAACATGTACTTTTCTCCCTTGAGGGGCACTGGCCCCTCATTGAAAAGAATAAAGCCTGGATCTTGACCTTTCATCGTCCTGATTAAGTCTTAAGAGAAATATGGTAGTAAAAATATACTATCACAGGACAGGCCATTTTAGCTACCAAAAGTATAATTATTCTGAAGTGACATGTCCTTATGTGTATAAGCAGTGGGCTGCAGATTGCTTTGAGGTGTGTGATACGGTTTAATAAGGCTAAATGTGATGTCCCCTCCCACCTTTCTCCTGTCGATGCCGCGCGGGCAGGAATTCATCATGTGGAGGGTGTCGTTTAATTTACAGCGTAAGCCATTTCATGCTAATCTGATTAAATCTTTCTGGTGCAAGACCAACTCTAACATAACATCAAACAGCACTCTGCCAATATTTATACCACACTTACTACCACGATTATCCACTCTCATTTTAAAAGTTATTTGTCTGAATCAGGCTTTGGCATCTCGAATAATGCAGGCTTCAGCAACAACTGTAATATATAGAGTTATGGGGACAGAGGGGTAGGGGGGTCTACTGTACTTCCAAGAGCTTTACTCAGCAAATTATCAAAGCTGCAGTGATTCTTAATGGAAATTATGGAGCGCTCCCAACACCTCTGCTCTCCTGTGCATACATTTGGAAGTGTCACACACAGGCCCCCATACTGGTTCAGGGTGCAGCGATTCCCAAGCAGATGTGTGCTACTGAGACGAGCCAGACTATTCACGATTAAAAGATACAGTCTGGACTGATGTACACAAAGGATTTCAGAGAATTCAGAATAATCTTGAGAATTCTTTAATAATCTTTTTTTCAATGCTGCCTTTGTTAAATTCAGTGTTTCTTATAATTCAGTATAACTGAAATTCAAACTCACACTCAAGGTCATGCATTTGGCAAAATTGTTGCAGATCCGAGGCACCCACAAGGTTTATACATTTTTTTAAAGGCATTTTAAATATCACTTACTCCATTTTTCACATATCTGGCAGTCGTTTGAAAACACATTGGATTTTTCATCAGACTTTAGTATTGTTGCAGGCTTGCAGCCAAAGCCTCTATGCTGAGCATAGTAATGACAGCATTGTGTTACTAAATGGTTGTTATGAATGGTTGTCTGTTTGTTGGGATTTGTGGGTACCTGCATCAAGGGCTTGTGGTTTCTCTGGTTATGTTGCTGGACGGATCATAAACCGCCACAGCAATGGTGTCATTCTACAGATTCTGTGCCATTTGTGATTGAAAAGGATGAAAAATTAAGTAATATGTACTTGATAGAAAATACTTTTCCCCATCTTAACATGAACAGTGTTCAGCCATTCAACCCATTAACATTGAAAAATGTGACGGGGTTGAATATGACAGGGTTGAATGTGATGGGGTTGAAGATTTTGTGCTAATCTTTTGTCAGTTGTGGATGCTAGCAGCCATCAGTGTGCCACATTGAATAAGTCAATTTAGATATCAATTTAGATATTGTTATACTTCCTAGCTATAAAAACATTTTTTGTAAAACCTTTTTTTAACTATGAGTTTCCCCCATAACAGTGTTGAAGCCTGAGATTGACGAAGTCCACATGCACATAAAAAACATAAATTATTCAACAGAAAGTGAGAGAGAATCTGACCACTTGTCATATCATGCTGTTCTGAACACTTTGATGATGCTTCTTCCCTCATAAATGATGTCAAAAGGATCAAACTACCATTTTATTGGGAATTTTTTCTGAAAATGTTATCTTTTTTCCCAAGAAATGTATTATGCATGACAAGGAGGTAATCTTCATTAAATTTACCAAAAAAAAGCATTATTTGCTATTTGCTATATGCTATTTCTATAATGGTCAATGGGGACAGGCGAAATTCTTAATAGTCTTAGGAACAACAAACATATATGTTGAAATAAATCTGTTTAAAAAACATGGACAATTTTGAAATGTTGCAATTTAAGTGTAGTTTGATCAATGTTCTGAAATGACCGAATAATTTGTTGTTACAGAATCCAACATGAGTGTGGATCATGGGTCTAGTCCAGACACTACTGTTGAGCCTTCTGGAGGTGTTGTTGCCTAATTCCATGAAACACCAATAAAGGAAGGTGCCTGCTAGATTACCCCAGTGAAATGTTCACAAAGCTCTGTTGCTCTTTTGGTGAAGCTGTTTATTTTGCGCACCAAGGTTGCTTTGTTGACGATTTTGCATTCAGGCTACTGGCAGCACATGTGGTACCGTGAGGGAGGTACAACATGCCCACTGTGCATTGCTGTTGTGTCCTGCTGCATGTTGTGCTGTCCAACTGTCAGGGTAGGCAGATAGGACCCAAGTGCAAGACTCCTCCAGGCAGAATTTAGAAAAGCACACTTTAATGACTGGCAAACTTACTAACAGACAGAACTTACAGAGTAAACAGAGAGACAATCCGACAAGGAACAGAGAAACAGGAGGGTAGAAATACACAGAACAATTAACAGAAAGACAGAGGACTGGACGAGATCAATGAGACAATAACGGGGAACAGGTGTGGAAGCAGAAACGGAGGGAAAACTAACAAGACAGGAAGCACAGACCAAATAAGGAGATGGGGCAGAGACAAAGACAGGTGACAGGCAGGTAGCCTAACACAAAGCACATGGGGAACCAGGTAAACACGACACTACACAAAATGGCCACCAGGGTGGCACAAAGTCATCAGTCTAGTCCAGATCCTGACACCAATGTTAAATAGGCTTGGTAAATAGGCCACGGTGGGAAATCCCGTACCTACAACATAAGGAACTCAAAACCACTCTTGTGTACAGTATGTCTGAAATATAAAAGTCTGGATTTGCCTAGTTCCATACACATTCCATGATACCTGAATTATCATGGTCAACTAGTGGTGTCAACAATAATCGATTCGGCGATGCATTGCAATGCCGGGCATGCACGATTCAGCATTGATGCGGCAACGTGCCATAATCGATTATGTCACTGTTTATTTTCTGGCCTTGAGTGGACAATAAAGTTGTGAAGTTTCAATTACTTCTGGGGGCATTTCCGGAGCAACGTTGTAATGACATGCGCAGCCTGTAGCTACATGCTAAGCGACAGCACTAGCTAGCATAACAACAACACTAAAGAATCAAGATGATGGAGGGAGATGACCGCGATAGACGGGTAATTAAAAACGCACCCAAAGCTTGGAAAGCGGATATCTGGGCACATTTCGGATTCTACTAATTTGATGGGAAACTAGACAAGACGTACGTGGTGTGTAAAACCTGACACACTAACATCAAGCACGTTGGCAATACAACTAACTTCACGAACCATGTCGATCGTTGGCATCCTGAGTTGGCTTCGTTACTGTGTGGTTTACAGGCCAAGGTGGCCTTGGTGCCCCCTTCTTTCAATATTCTGTTTTGCATCCCACTAATAACGATTTTTATTTAGCCTATGGCCTGTCAAAATAATCTAAGCATTCACAGCGCAAATTAATTTAGTCTTTTACGCAATGGAGAAAGTGACAGCGCACGGCAAGAAAGAAAGTGCATCCAAATTCACCCATTCTTCTCAGTTGAACTACTTGCGAACGAGCCTACTCATCACACAGACATCACAAGTAGCCTATCACATCAAATGAAAGAGCTTTTTCTCAGCTTTTAAACTAGGTTAGCTGTTGTTGCTGTGGTGAACGGTTCGCGAGAAAATTACACTTAAGTGAATAATATAATTCTACTGAAGGTTCTGCGCCCATCTCCCTACCCATTCATCTCGGTGGAATACTTCACGAACCCTTCGTTCAACACATAACAAACCATATATCAGAATAAACAGCTGACCTTACCGAACAGGGGTGCGTTTCCCAAAAGCATCGTTGCTAACTACGGTAGCAACTAACATGGTTGCAACTATGTAAGTACGACACAACTGTTCCCCAAAACGATAGTGTGAACTATGGTGGTGGAACTTACATAGTACGATGCATCGTGACACTGCGTCAGTGTTTCCCAAAACCATAGCAGCAACTAACGTTCGCAACCACTATTGTAAAGTTGTGTAGTTACAGCTACACCTCTCGACCTGTAGTATGTAGTAAGAACCATAGTTGCTGGAGACGACGTAACCCTGATGACGGAACACGCAGAGGACAGATGGATGAGAGGTAGCCATTAAACGATCCTATAACATTGCTGTGGGATACCATACCATAGCATTGTTCCAGGCTACAATTGCACATTACTGAACAACGTTATGTGGTACAGTGGAAAGTGAAGTGTTGTGGAGTTAGCCTACAACAGAGCGGCCAGTGGTGAAGGGTTATGGTGACCGCAATCATCTGTGTTGTTATTATTCGTGAATTTACATGTAGCCTAATGCTAATGTGTCAGCACAGATTCTTTCGAACACCTGTTAAGTTATCTGGTGATAAAGCTTTTGAATGCCAACGATATTATAATAATAATAATAAGCTTTATTTGCTTTATTTGTATAGCTTTATTTGTATAGCACCTTTCATACACATAATGCAGCTCAATTGTATTGTTATGTGAGGCTAGCATTGTAATTGTTATAAAAGTATAACGTTACATTGTAGTCGTATGTTAAGTGTGTTTGGATGAAGCATCTGCTAATCATACACATAGCTAACGGTATATGGACTCTACTTATGATGTGGTGAAGTGACTGTGCTGTGGCAGAGACTGTAGCGTGTGTGTTTTACATGAGAGAGGTCAGGGGTTCAAGACTGAGTCGATGGGTGTGAGGTGAGTATGCCTGTGGAGTGGGGTTTGTGTTGTATCTTGTCTGATCACAAGCTATGTTTAGCGGGTGTATACGTTAGGCTACTCTTAGTTATTATATGATCTTGATATTTGAACACATAGCTGAATTATGTTGGTACAATGACATTGGAGAATGCTGCTGTGAAGTTGAGTAGCCTCTCGCTTGGAGAACTTTAAGACCTCTGGGACTTGGCGGATAAGTGAGCATGCAGAGTGCTGTGGTCAGTGTCAAAATGTGACATGATTTTCATTGATTTAACTTGTCCTTCATGGTCCAGGTATAGGTAGGCCTGTCATGGGAGGTGGAAAAAGGGTAAGTTGCCTTTGCTTTGTGACCTTTCAATCTGTGTATGTATTTTGATGTCATGGCTCATAGGGAACATGTGTGTGTGTGTGGGAGGGATCATTTAAGTTAAGTACATTTACCCCCTCACCCCCACCCAACTAAAAGAAATGTAAAAAACATAAACAAAAGGGGGAAAAAACAGGGAATGTGGCAGGGAATTGTGGGGTTTGAGTGTTTAGGGGCCAAACATATGTGCAACTAATTCCCAGTGTGCTTCCAGGCCAGCAGGAAGGTGTGCAGCAGCCACTGGAATGACCTCTTCCACCTCCTCCACTAACAGCTCCTCATCAGCTGGCAGTGGGATGTGATCCTGAAGGGCCATGTTGCAGAAGTGCCGCCACCAAAACTACACGTTTCAGTGTCACAATGAAAACACATAACAAGGGCAACATTGGACAAATGCTGCATAAAGGCATGAACATATTCCAGTGAAATGAAGGGCAATCATAAAGTAAAGTATTCATTTATATAGCGCTTTTAGAACAGAGTGAAACCCAAAGCACTTACACAACAACATGTTGTTCAACATTGTTCATATTACATATCCATATTTATTCTGCTCTTACTGTAAGGTAACTGCTAAGATACTGCACATATTTATATTTCATTTATATTACTCTAAACCACCTTCTGCAAACCAACTGTATACTACTGTCTACACTGCACTATATTTCTTGTCCTGTCTATACTTTATATATCACATTGCACTTTTCAGCCTTTTTGGCACTTCTGGTTAGATGCAAACTGTATTTGGTTGTATTTGTACTTGTGCTCTGCACAATGACAATAAAGTTGAATCTAATCTAACCATGCCAATATTCATAGAACATAATATACATGTATCCTTAGCCTAGGCTAGTAAGCATATGGTCTCCAATCAGTAGTTAAAACTTGGACTACAGGTTCTAAACGATCATTGGAATATTTAGTGATTGAGCCTATCCAAGATTCCAACACCATTGTTAATTGATCATTATCCAGGCCCGAACCTACGACTACAAGATCTGAAATGCAGAGGTCTATCCTTTCACGCCACCTTGTCACGCTACAACAAATGAAAATATTGGCCAGTATTTAGCCTATATATAGGCTATTCGGTGTGTTTCATTAAATGTGTAACTTATTTGTTCACATTTGCTCGGTTGGCGATTTATGCTTCACTGATTAGGCTAATTAGTAAGCTACGTTCAATAGACTGTGACGTTATTATTACAATTATCATTATTATGCCTATTATTATTATTAATAGCCTATATTTTTAAAAAGCATACATAGCCTAGGGCCTATTGAAATTACTGCCTATTGTTGTAATAAGTATTATCATTATTATTATTATTATTATTATTATTAATGATATTATAACTGCTGGGCCCAGGAAACTTCATGCAAGGTAAAATTTCATTACTTTTACGTGACTTCATGCGTTCGGCTCTAACCGACATATAGCCCGACATTCTCCGAACACATCTGCAACCATTGTAGTCTGAACTATGTTGGTTGAAACCAACATGGTTCAAACTAACAAAGTACTATGTAAGTACGACGGTTTTGGGAAACAGTCGTAAGTTACATGTTGGTTAGTTGAACGATGCATCGTACCATGTTAGTAAAAAGCTAACCTTCGTAGTTGTACGGGAAACGCACCCCAGAAAGGTGTAAAGCAGTCCCCTGTACAGTTAGCAGTTCCAGAGTAATCCAGTTCTGAATTTGCAGCAAATTTAGACATGAATGGATGTCTCCAAATTTGGGCTTTAAGTTTTACAATGTGTTTAAATTATTCTACATGATTTTATAATGGGCCAAATACAAAATAAATGTTACAAATATTGCCTAGATATCGGTAAATCAGAGGACAACTGACTAAGAGTTTGTGAAAGTAGCCTTAATGATCACAAAATGCTATTTGAGTTTCTTAAAACTGAGCTGTGCTTAAATTGTTCAATACATGATTTCATAACAGGCCAAATATAAAATAATCGTTAAATATATCCTAGATATCTAAATATTAGATGATCAGATGATTTACAGTTCTATGTAATATGCCATGTTTCATGTTTTTGTAATGTTTCATAGGCTACAGTGATGCAGGTCTACTGCTGTGAATAGGCTAAATACAACTTTGATAATTTTTTTAGCCTACTACTGTATACTTTGGCCTTGGTGCCCTGACATGTTGCCTTTGTTCCCCCCACCAAATATTCCCAACTGAAGGCCAAGTAGCCTTGCCCCTAAAATGGTGAAATTCCATTATTTAATGACATTTATGTCAAAGATACAGGAGAGTGATAATACATACATAGCAGCCTATAAAATCTGTTAAATATCTGACTGCTTGTATTGCCTCATGACCTCAAAATTTGCCTTGTTGTGTGCAGTAGAATTTTGATGCATCGCAATGCATCGTAGAATCGAATTGAATCGAATCGTTACCTGGTGAATCATAATCGAATCGAATTGTGAGGGCAGTGCCAATGCACACCCCTATGGTCAACTGAGGGAGACTATGTCTTCTATGATAACATATAAAAGTGGGCATAGTGTACATGTAAGCCAGTCCCTATCAATAGTATTCTGGAGTTGTATGCAATATATTATGACTTAGGTGTGAAAGTCACAACATTTTATGTTATTAACATTTCACTGTTAGCTGTCTTGTAGCATCACTATGCACAATGTTGCCATGCAGAATCATCCACACAGCACACAGTCTTGAGGAAAACTTTGTTCAGTGTAGACCATGCTTTACAGTAAATGACATCCTCCATGTTGTTATTTGTGAGCAAAAGAAACGAATAGCAGCAATAGAAAAGTCTTGCGGTTGAGAACACTAATTAGATTTCAGCACTAAGATGTTTGAAATGATCAATACGATTTGTGCAGCAAATGAAATTTTAATTTCTACACATATTTGTCTTTGGTCATTTTATGGAGCTTAATGGAATCAGATGGACAGAGCAGAGCTTTTGTCACGTACCTTCAGATCCACTGTGCGGGCTTATATTTCAAACACATGTGCTCAACACGAATAACCTTTTTCATTTAGCTAAGGCAAAAGGAATAAAAGCCTTAGAGTGGCCACTTGAGGATATTTTTTTTCCAAATGAAGCAAGAACCCATGATAAAGAGGTCTAAAAAAATGACACTTAAACAAAACAAATTCTGTAGTGTCTAGACATGATGCAAAATATAATTTGATAAAATGTGTGGAAACAGAGCGGGTTAAAATGTGCCGCTTAATGAAAGTAGGAATAAGATATGTCCCTGCTTCTCTGTGTGTAATAAAATCACAGATATCATCCTTCATGCAGTGTCCTACAATCTGTGTTAAAGTAATCATTGTTCAATTATGTTGTCATGGAGAAAATAAAACATCAAAAAAAGTAGGCATGTCCTTTGACAATAGCTGTATTGTGGTATCTTATGAGAGTTTTTCTCCATCTGAAAGAATGTCATTTTCTTGAACATCTTAAGCATTTTCTCCCACAAAGAAATGATAAGAGTATTGGACAAGGATCGAAATCAGAACACAGGCTTGTTTGTACAAGGGCTTAGAGGGGGAAAACAATAGACGGAGATAGACACAGGAGAGAGAGAGGGAGAGAGAGAGAGAGGGAAAATGGGTGAAGAAAAAGACAGCGTTAGGAAGG
>NC_055973.1:28295464-28372964 GCF_018492685.1 Alosa sapidissima
TACACAGACGTGGTGGTGAGGGCTGGTAGGTGCGGTAGATATACACAGACGTGGTGGGGAGGGCTGGTAGGTGCGGTAGATATACACAGACGTGGTGGGGAGGGCTGGTAGGTGCGGTAGATACACAGACGTGGTGGTGAGGGCTGGTAGGTGCGGTAGATATACACAGACGTGGTGGTGAGGGCTGGTAGGTGCGGTAGATATACACAGACGTGGTGGGGAGGGCTGGTAGGTGCGGTAGATATACACAGACGTGGTGGGGAGGGCTGGTAGGTGCGGTAGATACACAGACGTGGTGGTGAGGGCTGGTAGGTGCGGTAGATATACACAGACGTGGTGGGGAGGGCTGGTAGGTGCGGTAGATATACACAGACGTGGTGCGGTAGATATACACAGACGTGGTGGTGAGGGCTGGTAGGTGCGGAAGCAGGCTCTTGTCCCCTTCATCTTCCTCTGAGTGATCTCATAGCTCATGGAGGAGGCTCCGGTCAGTTCGGATTTTTTTTCCCCTTTCGGCTTTGGGATCGCCATTGCCAGGGCCCCGGGAAGCGGGCGCGTCTCTCTCTCTCTCTCTCTCTCTCTCTCTCTCTCTTTCTGTCTTAGCTTCACCTTCTTCTCCCGGTGAGGAGGAGAATGAGGCATTTGAAATTCTTAGTATACGACAGCACCCCCACCCCCCCCCCACCCCACACACCCCCTCGACTCACCATGAAATATTGATGGAAAGCCTTCAGGTCTGAATAAGAGCAAATTTTTTCGGCAGCTATTTTGAGAATTTCCAGCAACCCCGGATCCTTCTTAGTTCTTTGAGATTCTCCAGGCACAGTCCAACAACTTGCATGTTACCTCTCCTCACCCCTGAGACTGCATGTGGGTGTTTGTGCCAAGGGAATACAGAAGGGAGAGAGAGAGAAAGATAAAGAGAGAGCTGGAATGAGAAGAACATGTGGGTATATTTGTGTACCCAATTAAATCTTCACACTCATCTACTTTGATTGGTGTTAGTGAGAGGACAAATGCACCAGCTTCCTGAATGAATTACCCAGTTTCACTTTAAGACACAAACCTACCAAACAGTCATTCTCTGGGTCCTTTCAAGCGGCTAATGTTGTCCCAGGGGAGGCTAAAGGTATGCCCTCATGCTAAAATGGTTGCTTTGTGCGTTGTGCCTGTCCCCCCATGGTCTGTCAGCTGGACATTTTCAGTGTTGATGGAGCTATTGATCATGCACACATTAAAATGATGTCTGCTGCACTAAGCACCAATGGCAGAGAGGTACATTAATCAGGAAATCAATCGACGTGTCAATGGGCTGCCGTGGCCTGACAATGGATTGCAAGCGGGTAGGCGAGGTAGCCAGTGGACCAAAAAGCTCACCACGGGGGCTCTCTCCCTAGCATTCACCTCCATCTCCTGTGCTTGTGTTTGTGTGTGTTTATGGTGTGTGTGTGTGTGTGTGTGTGTGTCGGGAGAGGAGGAGAGGGTTGTCTGTGTCTGAGATGTTACATCATCTCCCATTGGAACCTTTTAAGGTTGACATGGCACCTTTCATGCTGGATGTGTGCTTGGGTCTGTGACTCACTGAAAGAATGTGGCCGATGTGCTAGAGGTGCATCCACCGACTGGCTTTTAGCACGGAGGGACTACGTGAGGTTGAGGTCAGGTCGTGGCACCTGTGTCAGGCAATTAGGAGAAATTTGCCATTACAATGATTAGAGTTGGGAAAGGATCAATTGCTTTATTGCCTAACGAAGCTATAGGTTAATGGTAATGCTCCATTGAGTTTAGTGATCAGTATAGATTTGGTATAGATGAACTTGTATCAGTAGTGAAGTCTTTTGATTTGTTAAGTAAAAGGTGTCAGCAATGATAGATAAATTAGCCTTCATTAAAATAGAGGGCTGTTTTTCATGGACAGGTGGGACTAAGCAGAAGGCTGAGGTGGCTGTAACAACCTTTGTCTTCGACATCTGCGATGCCCTTTAAAAAGTCAACACATTTTGGTTGAATTTACCTTGTTAGCATTTTTTCCCCTCCGTTCTGGCACATGATATAATGGTTACCTAAAATAGTCGACACGGCACTTGAGCTGCCCGCCACTAATGGAATACAACAATATCTTGTCTGAGATTAGATGCTGACCATGGAGTCCTTGCTGCCTGCCGGTGGCCTATATTTCCCCTGGACTATATATTATTAATTAAACCCTCTTCACCGTCTTAAATCTCAAAGTGTACTTATTTTCCCCCAGTGCTCCTCCTGTTCTTTAAGAACGAGTCTCTGTAGGACAATCAAGCTAGGAAAGAAAGGGAAAAAAAAGTTGCCATACTCAAAAATATCTACAAATAGACATAACACAGTGAGATGTAAATGTGTGTCTCTCCCATTTGTATGGTGGTGATGGTTTCTGGGTAATAGCTACCTGACTAGAACCAGCTGCCATGCCATTTCTGGCCTTACGGTAGCACCGGGAGGGCTCTGGATCAGAGGTACACGTTTAGCAGTGACGTGCCATCACGCGTGCCCCACGCCATTGCTCCTCTGTCACCCAGACATATGGGCATGGAGGGGGCGGCGAAATGAGCATCCCAACACCTGTGGGACCGGTAATAATTACACTGCGGCTTTTGTCTCCCAGGCTTCTCACGCGACGGAAGTTTCGTTTCATCGTTTCATTCGCTCTGATGTTAACACACACACACACACACATATACACAGACACACACACACGCACAGACACACACACACACACACACACACACACACACCACACCTCCATGTGACTGATCAGTGATCAGTGCGTCGGCGCCCTGAGCTGGCGGCTTGGAGAGTAGTCACAGCGACGGCCCATTTGTCTTAGTTGGAGCATCATTGTGCATGCAGGCGTCGGCCCGTTGTTATTGTCCCAGGGACACATCAGAATAATGGATCCTCCGCCGGGTCTATCTCAAATCTCTAATGAAATTCACAGGAGCTGATTGAATCACGACAGCAGACGTCTATTTAAAAAAAAGGGGGGGGGGGGGGGCAAGTTGCTAGTCGGGAGGGTGGAAAGCACCTGAAAGTTGGGGAGAGGTGGCAAGACGATCACCAGGGATAATGGCAGGGTTCAAAGGAGCTGTAAACATGCAAGCACTTCCACCTGTGCAAGCACACACACACACACATGCGCACACACGTGCACTTTCTCTCACAAATACACACACTCACTAGAGTGTGTTTCCGGCCGCAAATTTCTGTCCGAACCCGGCTCGCGTCCGACAGAGTTGCGTCCAAACCCGACAGGCATTTTCATTTTTATGTCCGAACCCGACCCGAGCCCGACGCAGATGATGCCTCAGTTATTTCCATGCTAGTGATTAAACGTTCACGTTTGTGGATAGCCTGTCTTTTTAGCCCATTAAACAGAACAAACAACAAATGGAATTGTCTACAGAATCAGATGAGCGTGCACGCACGCAGGTCACACACAGCGCACATTAACACAAGAGGCCCAAGCAAGCATAGCCTATTGCAATAGAATTCTAGTCTTACCATTGACAAAGTCTTGAAATGAACTGCAACAGTGCGTCTGTCACTGATCCATATGCAGCATCGACGTTAATTGGGGCAACTCAAAGAAAATCCTCATCCAGTTGAACGAGACGACCTTATAGTCTACCGGTAGCCTATGTCTTTACCACAGTATGCAATGCAAATAATCTTAAAATCTGATAGGCTAACAACTTTTTTTTTAACGTCACCCAAGACATGCCGCCTGAAATGCGTTGTCACGGCTACATAAACAAATCTTGCACACAGGAAGAAAGCTGTTATTTTTTTACATTTTACTTTATTCTCAAAAAACAAATGTTTGCATCATGTAAAGCAGACCTGTTGGTTACCCAACATAATAAGACATTTTAAATGTAAAGCTTCCAATGCATATCGCCCCCATGTGTCCGAACCCGAACCAAACCCGACTATAATTTCTAAATATTTGTCCGAACCCGACCCGACCTGTCGGGACCCGTCGGGCTCGAGTCGGGTAGCCACACTCTAACACACACATACACAATACCTATATCCACCTTCATTTAATGCTGTGAGTGGACAGCTCTCTCTCTATGCATCAAGACACTCACTCACACACACACACACACACACACACACACACACACACACACACACACACACACACACACACACGTCTCCTCCTTCAATACAGAATAGTGATTTGCTTTCAGCTGTGACTTTATTTGCTTGCATTATATTAAAGCTGTCATGACTTCCACAGTGTGACCTCACAGTGACAGACAATCCATGCGGTTTAGATCCACGGTGTTACATCTCCGAATCGTCCCTGATGCATTTTCCTTTTCACCTTCCTCCACCTCCCAACCCCCCTTTTGCTTGTTGGAATTGAATTGCTAAGGCCTGGCTGTAATTTGACTTTAGACACAACCAATCTCTCCTTCACCCGGCTACAGGCCGGCCTTGCTGCAGTGGACATCAGGTTCCGGAGATGTGGATTGGCAGAGAGTGACACTGGTAACAGGAACCTCAAATTAGACATGCCAAAAGGGGAGAACCTGTCAGTGTGAAAATGTGTCTGACATGCTCCGCAAGTAATGTGTCTGTGGGCTGCAAGGGTAAGTGTGCTTTCAGTGCCTCAGCACTGCAAGGTAGATAGAACACACACACACACACATGCACACGTACGCACACACGTACGCACGCATGCACACACACACACACACACACACACACACACACACACACACACACACACACACACACACACACAGGGAGAGAAATGCATGCCCAGACATACACACAAGTTACATGCGTAGTTGCAGAGACAGTAATTAACACAAAAAAAAACACATTATTCACAAACACAGACACTCACATAGTTACATGCATAGTGGCAGACACATAGAATACAAACACACATAAAACATACATAGTGGACAAACGCCTCAAAATAACATTCTTTGGCAGGTGGTTAACTCAAAAGAAAAGATCTGCCCCTGAACCACACAGAGTATCTTGGAGCTTTTTATCATTATTTTGCACTCTCTAGATGAACCCCATCAGAAGATCATGAGAAAAGTTCACTGATTGCTAATGAAATCGCTCATTACTCACCCCGGCTCCTGGGGAGTGCAGCTGCTAAATTGTCATGGGAATCCATATTACGTATGCAAATACACACCTTTCTGAAAGGTTTTCATCACATGTGTAGGTGTTGAGGCTGCCATTCACAGCTTTCATAATTGCACAATAATCCCCCAAGATGAGTCAAAAGTCTGAAATACATTAAACAGGCCCTAAAACAATATATGTATGATTTGTGTATAGTGTATCAATGTATAGAAATATGGAGACATATATACAGTACCGGTACATACTGTACATTCATGCAGACACAAAAATAGACCTCATTTCTGTATCTATAAGTAAGTGATTTGTCTGCATGAAACTTAACCCAAAGTGCTGCTTCAAGTGAGCCCACGCTGAGTAGATAGCTCTGTGTAGTCCATCAATAAGATATAGATTGCACACTCTGGCTCTGTCTGCTTCACTGAAAATATACACATTTTTACCCTCTCACTTTGCCATCTCATTCATATCTGCTGCCCTATTATCTGATTTGGGCTGTTACTTTTAGTAGAAATTTTATCTTCAGTCAATGTGAACTATTGTATTATGTGTCAACAACGTGGATGGCCAAGAGGGAACTGACTGTACGTTTATCGACGTTCCTCTTGTAGTTGTTCTCTGCCTCTTCATTAAAAGGCATCGTCTGAGAACGGGAGTGGGAGCTTCGGAGGTAAAGCAACCAAGATGTGAAAACACAAGTTTTATTGCTGTATTGATTAGACAATGGATGCAGTCAACAAATTATTTCTTTGAATTTTAATTAAGAAGATTCTTCAAGGGCATTCTTGTGGTCAGAGTGAGAGAAAGAGAGAGAGAGAGAGGGGGGCGTGGGAGAGAGAGAGAGAGAGAGAGAGAGAGAGAGAGAGAAGGAAAAAAGCAGGACAGAAAAGACCTGGGGTTGAAGGGTGTGGGGGTAGTGCCGATGTTCAGTGGTATTCTCCTCTTGAGAAAGCATCATATCCCGAGCTCTTGATTGATAACACGTTGTCCACAGGAGCAGAAGAGGTCCATCTTTGAACCGGCTCAGGTTTCAATTACTCCTGGCTGCCGGCACCTTCCCCTCCTCTTACAGAATCAGTTAAGACAGCGCCTGGAGGACTGGAACCAGTTCAAAGGCAGCGCAGAATTACAGGCGTTTATAGTTCGCCATCGCTGGCCGTGCAAGCAGCAGATCCAGAAGCGTCCTCCTCCTTTATCACCAACTTGCTCTCCCCCATCATCTGTCTATCATTCTTTCTCTCTATCTCTCTCTCTTTCTCTCTTCATGCAGCTGTAAGCTCTGACTAAATAACAGCAAATCAGCTTGTAATCATCAGGAGTGTTACTTGTTTATCAAACGATCTAAACTTCCTTTGGACTCTATCAATATTGACAACATGACTTTCACAGCATGTTGAAATGAAAAGTATGTGCATTATTCAGAGTGAGTCACTGTGAATCATGTATTCTCAACATATACATTATCTCTCCCATTAAAATTGATATGTTAATAAATGTGTTCTGCCCTCACATGAAATCCCCTTACTGAGCAAGCCCACACTTCTCTCTCCCTCTCTCAATCCTTTCTTTTTTATTTTTCCGTTTTTTTTTATCAGTATTTCGGGGATGTCCCTGTGGCAGAGGCAGAGGCGTCACTTCCCAAACTGGATTAACCCTTAAAGGTGTAGGTTTTTGAACGTTCTAAGTTCCGCAACAATTGAAGGTTCTAAAATTCTATGTTGAATTCAATGAACCCAGATATTCTTTAGAACGTTCATTTCCCAACATTCCCATCACACCGGTGTGACGGTACTCCTTTAAGGGTTAAGTCACCGGTTCATCTCTGGGTGATGGCGCCAGGCCTAACAAGTGCTAATGCCCTCCGGATTCATCAAGTGTTTCAGGCTGTGCCCCAGGTCCAAGGTCGAGCTCGCCATCCATTCTTTAAGACTCGGGCTGTCGCTGTGATGGATGAGGTCACTCGATGTTCTCCCTCCCTCCCTCTCTCCATCCCTCCCTCTCCATGTCTCTACTGCTTTCTCTCTCTCTCTCTCTCTCTCTCTCTCTCTCACACACACACAGACTGTCTCTGTTGGCCTCATGCGAACTCCAGACAGTCTCCCACTAGCCTGCTGGGTGTGGATTGAGAGGATTATCTGATTTAGAGACCTCACTGATTTTTTTTATTTATTTATTTTATAGAAAAGATCTAGTGGAGTAGTTCAGGATACAAGCACTTGTCAGGACTTGCAGCAGGATGCTGAATTGAAATATAAATTGCAGTCCTGCCAGAAGATGTCTCTCAATTGTATTTACAAGGGAACGTTTCAAAGAGCTCTTACCATCTCTTTGATAGTGATGATTGTGAAATGCAAGTCATCAATAACTGTACTGTTAGTTGCCATGAAGACATAATCTTGCCTGTCCTCTCTCCTCTTCTTCGCTCTCCATGTGCTGCTGTGAAATTCTTGCTCAATCGTTATTCATGTTGGATGCCTAGCAGGCCTACAACCGAGCAGTCGGGCTTGTTATCCGATCCTTTCTGGCAGTATCATTTTTATGAGCCCAATGATAAATGAAGAGAGTCAATCAATCACTCGGACTCCTGCAACGGGCCTCTTCAACCGGCTTACAATGGTGCCTGTCTCACCCCAGTAATTGCTTGTAGCAGAAAGCCAAAAAAAAAACTAAAGGGACTGAAGGAAGTTGTCAAGCCAGTGGCACAAGGGGAAGCTAGACACTGGTTGGAGTAAATGGGACTAAATGCTACAGCCATAACAAATATTTCCATATACGGGTGGGTTGAGGTGGGCAGAAGACTTCAGGCTCTGACGCTCTGTTGCGGTGAAGCGGAACAGCTTCAGGCAGTGAAAGGACGCGGTGCGTAAGTGGTCTGAATTGATGGCTTTTACACACTTTCATTTTATGGAGCAAGGGATCAAGCCCCGCTAAATTTGAGTTATTAGGATCAAGTGGCAGCCCTCTCTCTCTCTCTCTCCATTTCCCCCTCTCTTCTTTCCCTTCCTCTCTCTCTCTCTCTCTCTCTCTCCATTTCCCCCTCTCTCTTCTTTCCCTTCCTCTCTCTCTCTCTCTCTCCCTCTCCATTTCCCCCTCTCTCTTCTTTCCCTTCCTCTCTCTCTCTCTCTCTCTCTCTCTCTTTTCCTCTGCCTCTCTCACTCTCTGCTGCAGCGGGCATTGTGGGTGCTCGACCGGGCCATCATCTTTTTTCACTCACACCACCTGGTGTCAGTGTTGGGCGTGGGGATGCGAGGAGCCCTGTGGAAAGATGGATAGGCCGGAAGAGGAGAGATGAAGGGGAATTATTATGTCGGAGAAAAGAGGAGCAGGCCACTGACTTGTAGCACTAACACTGGTTGCGTGTTCCAATAAATAATTGACATGTGGTGGGTTTACAGAAAGGGTTGTATTGTTTTTTTTTCTCTCCTCTCCTTTAGTTTTGTTTACACCTTCGTCTCTGTGACTGGTCATTATGGCTGAGACGCAAGGGCAATCAGAACAACGAAGCTAGACGCTCTCCAACCAACGAGGAGGGACTGATTGAGTGACAGACAGAAGCAGAAAGAGACAGAAAGGCAGAAAGAGACATCAACAAAGCAACAAAAAGGACAGCAACAAAAAGGGAAAGACCAGCAGAAAAAAAGAGAAAAACAGACATGGAGAGATATTACAGCAATAAAACGAAAAGAGAATTAGAAACCATATAGAGTGAATATTTAGATGCAATCATTTATCTTAGAAGCACATCCTTTACGCTGGGATATTTCTTCTCCCAAGCCACGTGGACCGGGCAGTCCTGCCAGCTGGAGAACCTGAGTCCTGCTTCATCCTCGTCCATTCTCAGCATGTGTATTCATATGATCACTCTCCACTTTCTCTCTTGCATTGATTGCTCCAAATAAGGCAGCCCTGCTTAATGATATCATTTACAATTTAAAGTGATCTCAGAATGCCCCGTCGACCTCCTCCTCTCTGGCTATGCAGCAGCGCTGATGGATTGCTGCTTGTTGGGGAGGCTGTGTTGTTCAAATAAACAAATTGGCATCGGCTGTAATGTGCTCTGCCTACCCCCCTTCAAGTATGTGCAGCTTAGTCAAACCAACAAATAGTGGCACTTTAGAAGGTAAATCATGCAGAATTTGCAGTTACATCGATGGTCACCCACACGGTCAATGCAGTGAAAGTAATTGGGGATTGGGAAATGCCCAACATCAGAAGGACATCAGAAGTTTATTAGCAATACTTCAGTTTATGGTCTGTGCAATAGGAATATGAAAGGAACTAGCACTATAGCACTAAGATTTGTGTCAGTTGTCTTCTTATTATATACCTTTCTTTCAGGCCTGGATTCACCCAACACTTAGCCTGTGTATAACCCATCAACTGCATTAAGATGCTCAGAAATGCATGAGCTGATGCATGTTTTTGGTTGGCATTATTGGAGGTGTTAGCCATCCAAAGACCTGCCGCCAAAGCCTGTGCTATTGATTATTTTCCCAGGCTTCCCTAATTCAGGATCCAGTCAGTACATTCCCGGCCTGTCACCTGCAGCACTGAATGTGCCACCTCATTCGCATGCATTTGAGAGAATCCTGTGTGACTACCACAGCTTGATTAGTCACTTTAGTTTGTTAGTTTGTAAATTAGATGGTAATAGACTTTGAGGCAATTGTTCAAGGTGAAATAATTAGAGTTAAGGATTTTAAGCCATGAAGGAGGCACATAAATATTAATTGTGAGGCTGTTAAGCCCTGTGCCACCACATCAAATGGTCTCTCTCTCTCTCTCTTTCTCTCTCTCTTCTCTCTCTCTGTCTCTCCACTCTTATTCTCGCTTAAAGGATACAAATATCTCTAAAAAACTGACATTATTAAATACAATACATTTTTCATATATATATAATATAATAATATGGCTTTTAGCCAGACCAAATCCTTTTGTGTACATCTGATAGAGAAGCAGCCATCTGTCTAAGTATTTCCACAACAATACCCTTTGTGCTTCATGTCATTGTGTCGTGTCAATCAATCAAGCCTGACATTCTGACGTAAATACAAGTCAAATGGGCCTTCTTCCATAAAACTCTTTGGCTCAACTGTTGACTGTTCCTCAAAATCCTTTGTCATAGCACAAGGTTTTATAGAAAAGGTTAACTATTTTTCTAATGGGGAGAACAAAGGAAATCATATGATCAGATTAATGTATGTGTATACTTTCACAGAGCTCTGTACATTTACACACATTTAAGCTCATTTACATTCATACACACAGACACACACAGACAAGCACACACACACACACACCACTTTATCTCTACTTTACGATTGGTGTTCCCAAGTGCCGTGAAGACGTGATGATTGCATGCACATTCTCTACTCTAGCCCATTAAACATTCATTACACACAATGAGATTAAATATACTTGTTTTCACAGGAAAGTGCACTGAAAATGAACAATGCCACAACTGTCTTGGGGGGATATACTTGGTCGTGAGTATTTTGAGTGATTTGCATTCTAATCCACGAATCTTTCCCCCTTTTTTTTATTTTTATTGCTATATTTTGTGAGGTGATAAACCTTACATTACCTGATATCTTTACCAGGCTTACAGTTTATTAAGACCTGCTTTCTCTAATATAATATTTGTGGGAAAATAAAATAGCAATCAATTCATTAAGAATCTACCCTTCCATTTGCCTTGCAGAATAAGCTCATCTCACCATAGGCGCACATAGACACACATCCCATTGGTGTCTGCAAAGGGGGATTGATTGGTGTTGTATCCTAACCGGTACTAAACTCACCACAAATTAAACCCAAGGAGGAGCAGACTGGTAATTACCCAAGATCCTCAGTCATCATCCTATGTAAATCTCCCCCTTCTCATTATACAAGTTTATTTGGAGAGCTCTTCTCACAAGTCACACAGAGATCTTCTCCCTCTCCCTCTCTCTCTCCACCCTTCAGAGCTGCCAAATATAACCCCACTTCATAGTTCAGCCGAAAAATGTTTTGATGTGAGGATACGCTTTTTATTAGCAAAGGATTATATAGATTCGGGCTGCCGTGATGAGCAGAGCTGAATGAAGTTTTATCAGATGAGGAGGGATGTTTTCGTTTGGGTCTCATTCCAGGGTCATGTGCTTTGTTGGAGTCAGAGTTTTAGTGACCCAATATATCTTTATATCTTTACAGGGATAATAATCTGTTGTCAATATTCTGAAATGTGGATAATTAGTGCCACTAAAATTTGTTGAATGCAATGAAAATGCCTGCTCGTATTGAAGAAAGCACCAAGTATTGAATTTCAGTAAGCCAAATCATGATGAATATTATTTAGCTTTTTTTTCTCCAAGTATAGCGGGCTGTGTCATTTTAAGGTTGCCATGATATTCGACCAAGTGAAGCGGGGTTGGATGGGGTGTACGCTACTAATATTTTACTGTATGTTACTGCCCCATAGACGCATTAGAATAGATGGGATTCTTAAGCCACAGTGAAGTAGATGGGATGGGAACAAGGAGTTATATGTCAGACTGGCTTTAATGAATCATGTGCAGAGGTAAAGAGAAGGAGGTACTGAAGAAGGTTGTTCACACGCCCCCCACCCCTGCCTCAACACTGGTGAGAAAAAAAAACATGTTGGGGGTCTATGTAATTGGTACTATACAAGTAAAAGCAGACAGCCCAGACTTTTCATTGGTTGTGATGTACCATGGAAGAGTTGGTGTTGCTATTTCCAGTCGGAGCACATATACAAACAAAGAAATGAGACGCTTTTGATCGGGATGCACTCACTCACTGTTCTCAGAACCACTGCAACGCTATGCAAATTGTCCTACTTAATTCGATTTGAATGCAATTTTGCATTTCTTTGAGTTCAGCCATCTCGACGAGGCATTTTTTTAATTGGTAATGCAGCAATATGTTCCAGTCTCGAGACACAACCACATGGGAGTTACACAGGAAGCCCTCATCCTCCTTGCCTCAGCGGTGAAAAACATTCGCATGTGTCTGCTAAAGAAAGTCAACAGCTATTTTGGATTCCAAATGAAGGGATCTCGAACAATGTTTAGTGGCCTGCAGCTTTCTCTATCTCGCAAGTGGGATCCCTGTGGGCCTGAAGCAGATGTGTGTTTAAGAGTTTCCTCTCTTTGGTCAAGTGAATGAGAAACCTGATGACTTTGGGGGGGTGGGGGTTAGTGTCAACCTTCTTTATTTATTTATATTTAGTTGTATTTTATAAGCGACATACCATCAGTAAAGGAAATAAAACAGACCACCTGCATGGGTGGAAACACACACACACACATAGACAGTTTTATGTCTGGATGACACGGCGAGGCGGTGGCGTGGGGTGGATGGGTGCCCCAGAGAGGTTGTAAAAAGACAACTGGAGCATCTCATTTCGCATTCGGCTCTGGCCCTAACGAAGAATCCAGAGGCCTCGGCGCGCACAGCTAGTCTGAGTCATTATGGAAATGCATTGCCTCCATCACCAGCCTGCTTTTTTAACACATGGAGGAGAGGGGAATTTATATTCCGTTTTCTGTCTTGGCACTCTCTCTCTCTCGTCTTCTTCTTGCTTGTGCACACCAGAGAGTCTTCTAGGGACCCAACAAATCCGCATTTCAGCTTGGCCTTTGATTCGGTGGAAGATAGTCAATACCCCAGCGTGTGTGTTGTGCTGTAGCAAGTACTTTGTAAAGTATTAAGTGGTTGGATTTTTTGTAGCCATGATACTAGACTCTGGGTCAATTCAATTTGAATTCAGGCTGCAGAATTGATTCAGGCTCAATTTCTTCGATTCCCATACATTTTGAAGTACAAGGTTGTTTTGAACAATTGTACACACTGTACCTTTCCATCCCTCTGCTCAGGCAGAAGTGCAAGGCCATGCCGGTGTCAGTGGGGTCCTGCAATGAACTTTCACCTACTGATGAAACATTTGACTTTCCTATGCTGTGTTGCTTTGTAGGGAAGAAACTGTCTGCAAAAGCACCTGCTGTATTCAATTTGAGTTTGTTTGAGGTGCTTTTTGGATGTGATATAAAGACAATATAATATATATACAAATCCAAGAAAACTGGCAGGCACTCTTTTTTAAACAATCAAAATGTCCTTATTATACTGCTGAGTGGTCTTATTAAGGCTTTTAAAAAAATCAAGCTGAGAGTTAAGCTGAGACAGCAATAGGAATCTTCCACTTGGCCACCGCTAGAGTGGGTGTATGTAAAGTCCAAAAAGGCAAAAGTTAATCCTATGTGCTAGACAGTAATATAAGAGAGACAAATGAAAAAGTGGGGGTCTGTACACTAGATGCTGCTTCCAATGTCTGAAGAAAGGTTTGGGCAAAAAAAATCCTGTTTTTTTTTTTTTTAAAACATCAAATTACTTTACAAGCTCGACCTAGTGTGTGGAACCTACAGATGGAGTAGCTATAACATTCAAGCAGTTGTGTTGGCCCCACACTTTCCATCAAAGCTGAATTAAACACCAGCATAGTGAATACAAATGATGGCAATGGCTACCTTCACTTTCTATTCATGTCCAGGACACTACGACTGTGCTTAACAAAATCAAGCACCTGAGAAACGTATAAGAAAAGAGATTTTCCCAATCACTATGTACATAACGATAATTCACAAACAAGGACTAGCAGCACTCAAACACCTTTTATGTGCTCAACCATTATCGGAAATTTCAGCCCGTGGTTTCTCACTGTATTTGACTTTGACTAGTTGCATTAGTCATCATTAACTAATAAATTAAATGGCACTTGAAATGGGGAATTCTTCCATAAAAAGAACAGGATATCCTCTTCTCCTCCTCTTTTTTTCTCTGAGTGAAGAAAGATGTGGGTTCACGGTGATTAGCGCTGGCAGTGAAGATCGCCCCAGGTCTGGCCCCTGTGGAGCCCAGTGGCACACCCCTGCCCTCTCTCCGCCCCCCTCTGCGTTTCTGGTTCCCTGCCAACACTGCTGTCCCTGCCAAATTAGAGGGGGGTGGGCACATCCTTCCTCCTCCTCCACTTCCTCCTCCGCCACTTCCTCCTCCGCTTGCCACTGACCCCGCCCGGCCCCCGTCCAGTTCTGCAGGGAAGCCCTCCTATCGCCTCCATTACCCCCCCCCCCATCATCACCTCGCCTCAACTGGTGAGTGATTTGCCAAGCAAACGCAATCCCTCATTAACAAGCTTGTTGTGTTTATAATGCACACCCACACAAAGACACTCACATACTCAGATTTACCTTTATTCATTTCATTTACATCTATGAATTAAATCATTTACATTATCAACAATCAAGGTACAGTGTGAATAGGAGATAATAGTATAATAATACCTACTTCTAAAGTATATTTTTTGGGGGCTTTTTTACGCCTTTAATGATAGGACAGTGGAGAGTAACAGGAGGCGTATGGGAAAGAGAGCAGGGGTGGGATCCGGAAAGGACCACGGCGCGGGAATCGAACCCGGGTCACCGGCGTACAGTGCAGGTGCCCCAGCCAGTTGCGCCACAGCTGGGGCCTAATACTTACTTCTTTGCATAAGAACAAGAATGACAGTTCAGTCAAGGGACGTACAGTAGATGTCATGGTAAGTGTAAGTTACTGTAAGTGTTGGTTGTTAGTGGTGTTAAGAGTGGAGGTACTCTTGGAAGAGCTGGATCTTCAAGCGGTTTTTGAAGATAGAAAGGGGCATCCCTGCTCTATAGCCGCTGGTAGCATTCCACTATCAGGGGGGTTGGGGGTACAGATGAGAATAGTTTGAATTGCCGGGAGGAGTACAGCAGTCGGGTGGTAGCATTTGCCTTTATGAGAGCATTCAAGGAAGTGGGGGAATCACTCTGTTGGTAGGGATTAGTGATTCGAGTTTAATACATGGCTCTGCAGAAAGTTCCATTCACATGAATGGGCCTTCCTAGTGGTCTGTTAAAACCATATAATGACTGCTGCAAAGTATATAATGACCGCGGTCAATGATGACGGGTTTTGTGCTTTTGATTCACGTCTTTCATATTATTCCAATAGACTATTATTCCATAATAGTCTATTCTAGCCTAGAAATCTAGACGCACCCTAGCGGCAGCAAATTACATTTGCTTCCAGGGCTAGTCTAGCAACTCTCCGTTGGCTTGTGAGCTCGAAAAATTAAACTTCTATCAGGCCAATCAAATCCTGTATAGAGTCGTTAGGCGGGCTTAACATAATGATGGATGGCAGAGTTGCAACAGTTTGGCTTGAATTCCCTGCTACTACTAAAACAAATAAGATGGATGTTGCTGTTGGCACGAGTTAAGCTTTTATTAAGTTGGCAAAAGTTTGAACTAGCCAACTAGCTTCACTGGTGGGAAACGCATGGGACTCATAGCGCTGTCCTATTGCGTGCAGAGGGAATCTGAAAGACAACTGATTATCCCGCCCCTCGGACTGAGCACTGCAAACGGTGAGTGCCCAGACCCTACATTTTAATGTGGGTCTGGCTCGTCAGGCTCAGTCTGTTTGCTTATTGCAATAGAATTTAATTGAAAGTGAAAGTCAGCAAGTAAGATGTTGCTACGCAACACCTGAAACTGTTAAAGGAACCGTATGTAAGAAAAATATTTCAATTAATCATAAAATGGCCCTGATATGTCACTAGACATTAAGAAATCATGTTAATTTCAAATACTTATATCACTGACAACAGTAGTCCGGCCAGGATATTGTCATTTAAAAAGTGAAGTTGCAGCCCTCAACTGATGTTGATGTTGTGTTTTGTCATGTTGTGTTTTGGCCTGATGCGCCACCCTCCACCTATCTACTAATCACAAAGTCAGTAGTGTTTCGCCATCAGGGTTGGCAACCTCGAGTCAGGGGGGAGGGGGAGGGGATACATCGCTCTTCAGTATTTTGAAAGTGATTGCAGTACCAGTTTTGGCCACAATCTTACATATGGTTCCTTTAAGTTCTATTTGTGTTTGAACTATTTGTTTTTTCAACGGAAGCCACGAAAAGGGTTAAAAAATATTTTTTAAAAACCCATTGTGCATGTGAAGTTTTTTTTCTCGTTTTGGCAAGTAGCCGTATAATAAGCGGGATAATGTATTGTCTGCCGGTCATTATCGGAAAATAACTCTCTTCAGGATGAAGTAAGTCCCTGTCAACCTAAAAAGGCATCTGTTTCCTCACAAGAAATGTTGTACTGGGCCACAGTCTCCATCATTGATTTTCTATATCCGCTAATAGGTATTGCTTTGTATGTTGTTTCAATGCATAAGCCTTAATTATGCTTTCTGAGCCCTATAATTGTGTGTTTGCCACTCAGTTATATTGTCAATGGTCTTACTTGCAAAACAGGAGGCTGGATTCTGAATGAAATCTAGGGTATAATGTTAGACTGTGCTATTATGTCATGATCTTTCCTGAGCAATGCATGATGACATGTTCTTTCCTGTATGCCTTATTGCCTATGTGAGTCATGACATGACAAAGGTACTCTAACGCCACATCACAGATTAGAATGAATATCACAGACTAGAACAAAAGAAAGTAAACTACAGCCAGCCGTTTTTACAAACAATGCTAACTCTAATTTAGCTATAAACACTCACTTAACCCCGAGTTTGCATTTGCACAGATCGGCCTGGGTTGAGGTCTCAAATCCTGAGAACCGGAGAACCAAACCAACCGCTGGCTCTCTGATCAGCATCGGGAGTTTTGCGCTAATGAACATCACGAGGTGACGTGTGCTCCTTCCGCGCATGCATCTGTGTAACTATGATCCTCGCGCAAATCAAATTCTTGACTTGGATGATTGAGGACAGTGCCTGACGATAAGCCTTTGTAATAGAACTCTGTCAATCAATTTTGTAGCACTCCTCGCCTCCCCCTCCCTGTCTCCTGGGGTGTTTGCACAGATTGAATGGAGGAGTTGGGCCTCTGATGTTTGATCCATTGCTACTCCAGCTTTCAGAAGGGCATATTCTTTTTTCCTTTTGCTTGATTTCATTAACTGGGCAGGAGTGAAGACAAATTTGCCTTGTGAAAAGCAATTACTAGACAGCTAACTAGGACTGTTCAGCAGGAACTTCTCTCTCTCTCTCTCTCTCTCTCTCTCTCACACACACACACACACACACAAACACACCAGACAACTACTTTCTTCCGTTTCCTCTTTTTTAGATGTGTCTCTTTTTTCTTCTGACATCTCAACACACTAGGCTGGCCCCACCACAACAATATTAAGATATTAAACTCGGTATCATTCGTGAAGATTCATGATTTTTTGCTTTTGGTCAGTCCTTCTGCCCTTCAGCCCATCTGCTCCTCTCACCAGTTCCACATGCTCTACGCTTACCCTGCCCAGCACATTTCCGAATCTGACCGTGCCTCAGGATCATTGATCTGGCTCTGTCACATCTCATGCGGTATGCTCTCTTTGATAATCTCGTCAAGGAGGCTCGCCGGCACATACGAACTGCCCGGGACACTCTGCAGTATCAAAGCTGCAGTCATCCAATAAATTCGGTTTGGATGAACTGTTGCTGGAGCTCAGGAACGCAGGGCGAGATGGCGATCGCACTCACTCATCCCGTTCAGTGCTTTTGAATTTCCCAGGGCTTATCCACCGGGACTACAAGTCCGATCATTCTTATCGCTCCAACGTTTTTGTACATATCACACAGACATCCTATAGGCAGATAATATTACTTTGACTTGTGCATAGTTCATCTTACAGCTGCCATGGCCTTAATGTTGTATGATAATGTGCTGTAGATCTGTATTTAAAGTCCATTTTTATTGCAGCAACACAGGAGTTAAACCTCGATTTAACCTTGTGTGGTACCACGTCAAGCGGTATACCTTCTTTACGGTCTGACTACGCCACCCCCTGATGATGGGCAGGAGGACCCACAGATCTTTCCCTGAATGTAGTGTGGCTAATTCTATATGTTCCCTGCAAAGGAACAGTGGACAAGAGGCAGATATATAAATGCATTTCAAATGTATTACAAAATACTGCTATAAACTGGTGGATTTTCCTCAGTCTAGGAAGGTCGGATCAGCCAATGCAAAACCCCTGCTCAGGAGGAAAAAAACAGGACAGCAACCCAACACCAGACGAAGCATGCAACACAGCAAGCACTACACACTCAAGATCTTCAGATACCACTACAAAATATCCCACCGTGTTGTAGTTATAGTACACACCAAGACCGTGTCTCCCAATGTGCTCCCTTGGCAAAAAGGGGCAAAGCATCAGTGTGGATCCGGCCTTGTACAGGGATAGCCTAAGCAGAGGACATAGTTGGGGAGGAGAACCACCAGCATCAATAGCACCACTTGTTAATGTACAATGCTACTATGAACGGGGCACATGGGTAGTAGGCCCAGAGGCAAAGTCAGATAACCAACCAAACAAACAAACACAATAAAGAAATGCATACTAATTAGAGGAAAACAGTGGCTGGCCTGGTCCCTTTTCAGGAGAGAACAAGCATGTTAGTTGCCAGCCTCATTAAACAACATAGCGTAGTCCACTCAAACATAGCTAGAAAATATAAGCCTACTTTTCAATATGCTCAACTGTCCACAGCTCATTGACACATGAGGGCAAAAAGGTGAATGTTCCGTTGCTATGGACAGAGACAGTAGTTTAAGACATGTTCCAGTGCAGGTATAAAACATTCAATGAAAAATGTGCATATTAAGAAATTTACCAATGCAGCCCAGCAGCTCAGGTCACAATGAGGTGATCACAAATGTTAGAACTCCATGCAGAAGCCTGTGTCCTCCGTGAAGAGTAGACACAACCTTCTAGAAATGACTCTGATAAAATGAAATAAAGAAGTATTAAAATTCAAATGGCAGTGATTAAACATGCTCTACCATGACCAACAGTACCTGCTTGAAAAGGGAGCCCAAATCGCACAATAGTGTCCAGCACCAACACAAAGAGAATCTGACTTGCAGCCAGCAAACACTTATCACTTCCTAATTAGTCATGTGACTTCAAGACATCATGTGATTCTAGTGTTGTGTGGATGTGATGCAGCTATGTGTGCCTGTTTGTGTAGATCCCCACACTTGTTTAATTGAGATGGAACCTTTCAGTGGAGTCGAGGCCTACCAAGCATGGTACATTTTCATATAAAGCCATACAGATATTAAAACAGGCTTGGGCTGGAGAATTGGCGGATCATGGCTTTTCAGCCTCCGATATTAAAACACATCCCATTTCATTACCTGGGATTTTCCTTCCAAATATGATATTCATTATTTATTCCACGAAGGACGGCGAGGCTCTGAGTTTTTTTTCTTTCTTTTTTTTTTTTTTGCGCTGCTTTCTGATCTGATAATCTCACCGTGGCCCATATGTGAGTACCACACTGTACGAGTTGTTAAACTGACCTCCCTGCAGGTCAGGGGAGCATTAATATGGGTCCTGGAAAGGTTTCGGTCTGAAAGTGAAAAGAAAGACTCCACCACTGATGGGAAAATAATTTGTTACACTTACACCATAGCATAATGTATGCCTGAGGTATTAAAGCCCACCTGTCAATGGCTTTGTGGCTTAATTAAGCAGATTACATTTGAAGCGTCATTGCCTCATTTAGAAATCCATGCTGGGCCCTGCCTTTGCGTTTTGAATGCTGTGATCAGCTCTTTAGCATACATTAATGCAGCAAATGTTGGACGGAATTTAATAGAATTGTAGCTGTTAATCCTCACTTGTTTTTTTTATTCTGTGTCGCTGCTATTTCTGCTTTAAATTGTGCCCCCCCCCCCCCATCAAGTCCTCATTTGTGTCTTCATTCTAATTCAAGCCGGCTTCATAAACACTGTGGCGGCGGCGGCAAACATCCCACTGCTCGCTGAAGAGAGGGTATAATCATTGCTCCAGTGGCTTTCCACATGGGGAGCCGGAGGTGGGGGGGTGGGGTGGGGTGGGGTGGGGGAGCCTAAATTTTCCACACCTGAATTCCACTAGACTTCACACAATGCTAATGGAACAATGCTGAGGCCTGATTGAGGGAAAATAACATAATGTGTGCCTCTGTGTGTGTGTCTGTCTGTCTGTCTGTCTGTCTGTGTGTGTGTGTGTGTGTGTGTGTGTGTGTGTACTTGTGTACGCTCGCGTTTGTTGCACATAAGAGTGTGTAAACGTAATATGCGAGAGAGAGAGAATCTACTGCCTCTACGTCAGGTGGCTCCATCCATACAAGGGCTGGAGTTATTAGATATAACTCACTCAGTGCCCAGGAGACCTGGCTCGGGCTTAACAAGAATAAAGAAAAGAGTGAAGGTGAGTGGGGAAAGAATGTGTGTGTGTGTGTATGTGTGTATGTGTGTGTGAGTGTGTGGAGGGGGGGGGGTGTCACTGGGACAATATCTTTTATTCTCGGCGACACTGTCAGCAGGTGAAATGATCTGCCAATTCTAATGCATGTGCAGGCCTGTGCGCTGCTGCAGTGTTAAGTATGGAGGAGGGGGGGGGGTGAATAAGAGCACCCAGCGCCTGGTCGCGCTGCAGGGTGTTCGGCCATCTAGCTGACTGAGCCCCCCGCGCTGACAGACTTAATCACTCCGCGGCGGCCGATTTAAGACAAAGGTCTTTAAATTTAAATATCCCATTAGAATTCAATAGATGAGGAAAAGCGATAAGCATCTAAACCAGAGCACTAGATTTGCTCTCGCAGAATGCAAAGCTGATGGAACTATGCATAGGCAAGTTCACCTTCCCCGTGTATGTTGGGGAGGGGAGGGGTGGGCTTTACTTGTCAAGGTGATATCTGCTGCATCTTAATTCGTCGACCCGGGAGTGGCTCGAGCATTTTTCAGGTTCAAAGTGCTATGTTTTGTTTTTCTCTTTTCTTTTTTTTTCAAACGACGACAGAAAAGAATCAATCCCACATCCCCTGCCTGGGTCACTCTTTTCTCCCCAGAAGTGCCGCACCAGAACACTTTCAAAATTAAAATTGAGGGCGTGCTGTGGGAGGGAGGGAAAGCACAAGTACTAAACGCAGAAAGAAAATTGATTTTGGTCACATATCCCCGTTTTCGCGTTTTTTAGCTCTCTTTATGTTTCTTTTAGCTCCAGAAAGGACACATATAAAAGGTTACCGCTGGCTGTAATGCCTGCTGCCCAGTGTTCCACTCCTCCGAGGATCGTGACACCAGCTGCCCAGTACGATGTGACCAGGTCTGCTGAGGCCTGGCCTCCCACACTAAAAGCTTCCGGAAACTTCCGACTTCTCGGAGCCAGAGTGCCTTTGTTGCATTGGCCCCGTAAGTCCTGCTGGCTGTCCTTTCAGTGCTCTATACAAGCTTGACCAGAGCAGAGAACCCAGCAGCAGTCGAAAGGGTAAGTGGACATGACTGTGGCTACCCTTTGAGCTAGCTGGAGCTGCAATATGAAACTTTCACAGTTTAGCATTCATCCACTCCAGAAATGTATGCAATCTCAGTGTACTCACTTACCTGGTACCTGGAATACATAAAATATGATTTTCTGGGTTACTCACAACAAAGCTATAATTTTGGGGTATTCACAACAAAGCTACTGTACAAACGTAACCAGATGCTACAAACTGGCCCTACTGATGTGCATGTTAAGAAATGTGCTGTGTAAGAAAATGAGTGTTGTGGAAACCTTTGTAGCAAAAAAATGCTAAAAACATGTTAGTTTGACGAAGTGAAATAAAATTTGGATGACATGGAAATAAATCACATGGTCACCTCTGTCATCTGATTAAAGGTGCTCTAAGAGATTTTACAGTGTCTAAGCTAAACATTTTTTACATACAGCAAACATCACCTCACCATACGCTAGCTGCCTGTGCCCTGAGTGCACTGTAAAAAAACACAGTCTCCAGGGCTGCCAACTTTTCAAAAAACCTTGGAGTGAGATTTGGTGGGGCCAACCAACATTTTGCTGCGGAAATTTTTGTTTGGCTCATTCAGCATTATACCGTACAGTAAAAAAAACGTACATCAGTGGTTCTCAGGTGTAGGGACCAGGCATGGATGGATTATGAACTTTCGGGGCCCTGGGCCCACATGTATGAAGGGCTCCCCACTAATTGTCGCATATGTGGAAGGGGGGTTTGGGGGTCCTCCCCCAGAATTTTTTTCATTTGTTTGATGTGATTTCTGGTGCATTTTGGTAGCTTAGAAATCTACTAGACACACCCTAGCGGCAGCAAATTACATTTGCTTCCAGGGCTAGTCTTGCAACTCTCTGTTGGCTTGTGAGCTCGAAAAATTAAACTTCTATCAGGCCAATCAAATCGTCTATAGAGTCGTTAGGGGGGCATAACATAATGATTGATGGCAGAGTTCCAACGGTTTGGCTTGAATTCCCTGCTACTTGAAAACAAAGAAGATGGATATTGCTGTTGGCCAACAGTGTGACACGAGTTAAGCTTGTTTTGAGATGGCAAAAGTTTGAACTAGCCAACTAGCTCCGCTGTTGGGAAAACGCATGGGACTCAGTGCTGTCCTACTGCGTGCCGAGGGAATTTAAAAGACAACCGATTATCCCGCCCCTCGGACTGAGCACTGCGAACGTTTTAATGTGGGTCTGGCTCGTCAGGCTAGCATTTTGGGGATGGCCAATACTAAATTCAATCAGATTCATAGCCTACATCCTGATGTGTTGATATTGAGGCAATGATTCTATGCAAAGGCTTGGGCTTCAGGGCCCCCTGACACCTTGGGCCCCTGGGTCTGGGCCCGGAAGGCCCGTGCAGTAATCCATCCCTGGGACCAGGGTCTCAGAGTTAAATGAACATTGGTATCAAAGGGATCTAGCCTACTACTAGGACCATGGGCGTCGGAGGCATTGTGAAAGTGGGTGGGACATTTCAGAGAGTGGGTATGGGGGTCCTCCCCCAGAAATTATTTTTTGGACTAGATGCAATTTCCTGAATTCTGGTACATTTTAACAGGTTATTTAGATACTTCTATATAACAAAATAAAGCCAGCCTACGAAATTAATAAAAAGTAAATCATGCATAATTTAAAAATAACTCAATAGGCTACTTGGCTACGCAATAAGGTTTCCATTACAGCACCGCAGACGTTCAATGAATGCATGAAAGCGGATGGTTTGTTTGAAATCCCGACACTCTTTCAACTACATGGAACGTAATAGTGATTATCAAATACCTCCCCAGATTTCAGTGCCCATCAGTCCCAACATTTAACAATATAATCAAACAGTCCAAAAGTAAATTAAATATCAAACTAAACCGTGAATCCAATGAAAATGACAATGAAGCGCTAAACAGATGCTGAAAACAGCACTGGTATTTCGCACGGCAAAAGTGAGGGGGTCCAAACTAACAATTTTAAAAAGTGGGTGGGTGTTTTGTAAGAATTTAAGAAATGTTTGTATATTGTAACTTTTAAATGCATCAATCAGGTGCACTTTCAAAATAAATTCAGAGGTCAGACTTGCTTATTTTTATGGAAATATTTGTGCTGTAGCCTAAGCTATTTTGCACTTCAGAATTATAACTATGCACACACAGGTGGAATAGTTAGGTGATATTGCAATATGTTCACAACCACAAAAACATATGCTACATTTCACAGTTCAGAAATGTAAAAAAATGTATTGACATTTCAGCACTCCATGAAATTATGCAGAAGTGGTCACCTGTGTTATTCAGCTAGTTTATTTAAGATAATATATTGGTCATTGTAATGGCCATAGCCTATAGTCTACATGCTATTCCTTTTTCAGGATGTACCCATATCTGCATGATGTGAATGTTTGCATATGGCTTATGTCAGGCTTTATATCAATATTTGTGTCTCGTTATTTGATTTTCTTCATATTTTTGCATTAATGTCACTAGGAAGCATGGCAATATAAATATATTCATTTATCTGTAATGGGATTGGCTGGAACCTGACAATATAAGAACCATGATAGTGGGATAATCTATGGCTGAGCAATTTACAAAAATGTATGTAGGCCTACTGACAAATAGTTTACATTAGAATACATTAGAATTTCGCCCCAATGAGGCTATGTAGAAATGTGTTGCAATTGCAAACCGGATTACTCAGGAACCACTTATTGCACAAAGGCATGCTTTATATCCTCGTATTCGGTACGGTTTGCTGTTTATTGTGATATTGGGTTTGCCACGTGTTGTGTGAAGGGTTAGTGAAATATTAAACCGAGAGTAATGGGTGTGCACTGTGTGCAAAATGCAAATATGATTAGCCTAAATTGCACGTCGGTTCAATGTTAATTTTCTCGTGAACCATATATCACAGCAACTTGGCGCTAATAATAGCTTAGATTCCGCACGTTCACCTGATGTGTGATATCATATGTATAGGTTTAGTTTAGTTGAACCTCATCTGCCAGGTATTTGACCTACCAGGTTGACACTTCAGCGTGAAAAATACTCAATAATACTCAAAGCATACCTGAAGCCGGGGAAATGCGGGGGGAATGCGCCTGGGACGGTTTCTGAAGTAGCATCGCAAATGAGAGAAAATGTATAAAATTCCACAGACAGGGGGTGCTCTTGAACGCTCTCACCGTCTCTGAAAGCATAACCGTGGCTCAACAGGTAGATCTATAGATAGGATAAACTCATTTTTCAGGCATCTGACCGACCGGGTTGACACTTCAGCGTGAGAAATCGGGGGTGTGGCGTGTGAGTGTGTGAAACCAATCAAATGCGTGTGTCTCAAGGCCAATGCGTGAGAGTTGGCACCTATGCAGTCTCTGTGGACAGCCCAGGCTCCAAAAACAGCAACAAAAACAACCTGGTCCAGCCTGGACCATAAAAACATAACAAATTGCTCCAGCCAATCACCGACAAGATGCGCGTTTAGGAGAGTTTCAATTGCACAGGAGGGAGGGGGGGGGGGGGGGTAGCGAGCTAGCTCTCTGTTTTGTTTGAATGTCAACATTACCCAACATCTCAGAGTACCTTTAACTTATAATCTTCACACCAAACAAAATTTTAAAGTGTTCTACTACTTCTGTTATCAACAAATCTTAGATACAAAAAAGTTGGTCTTGTGGCTCAACTTACTTCGTGTGGGGTAAGATGAGCCTATGTGTGGGGTAAGTTGAGCCAACACAAAGATTTCATGTAAAACATTTTTATTTCCTTCAAAAAATAATTACATTTCTACAAACAGTAACAAACACCAACATTTAACTGTGAATTTGCCAAATAGAGTGAAAATGTAGGCCTATAACATTTTTTGTCACCTGTTTACCTTTGAATTCCCCCATTTAACTCACTTAAATAAGTCTGATTAATTTGCTGCCTTGTCTCTTTAGCTCTTAGCAACACTGAGGAACTATGGCTACAAGCACTGCATGCCACACTGTGACATTGTATGACACACATCATTGAACACGCCACACGCTTACTGCATGCCACACTATGCATTGTTCCTCCTCCTCCTCCTCCCATTTTCTCTCATCTAGGTTTTTCTGCAACATGCATCTGTCGACAATATCTGCTGTTTATTTGCACTCAAACATCATACCGCACCACCTCAGCGTAATTGCTATTGACACAACAGAGCCATTCAGTCTTCCCAAAGTGACTTTTCTTCAAACTGCCCTGTGCTTCATGCTTATTTCATATTCACTGGAAAGCGATTCAATATGTATTTTGCTCCATTTTCCAAAGATGAATATTCCTGTGAACACAGTCACTCTTCTAAGGAAATCGTGAATCTGACCCCTTTAATGCCCTCTGTGCTGAACCAGTGACACACTCATAATCCGAAATTTGTTGTGGAACGGGTTCAAGAGGTTGCAGGAAGCCAACATAAAATTTATTTCAACTACTTAGAGCCATCCGGCATGAAAGGCCAAGCCTAAAGCAACCAGAGCATGTCTTTTAATGAGTACATATGCATGGCCCTTAAATGGAGATCTGCTGTTTCAGGCAAATGGCAGAGAATGTTGCTTAAATTATGGAAGATGGAGTTTCTCCATCACGACTCGGCTCAAAACTGCTCTGGAGTGCTGCCAGGGTGTTTCCTCCAACACTTACCTGCAATCTCTCTCTCTCTCTCTTTCTCTCTCTCTCTCTCTTTATGTTTCTGTTTCCTTTAGTGCTTTCATATACTATTTCTGTGTCTTGCCTAGTTTACTTTAAAAACCATCTCCAAACCATCTCTCTGAATAATTTTGGTTTGTATCTTGTAGACCAAGTTAGAACCACCATCACAAACAAATTAGTCCTTTTTTAATAAGGTGGTCATCAAATTTACAGGCATTTGTACAGGCTGAAGGTGCTCTTTTTACACACTTACACGTTATTTATATTTGCACAAGACACTGATAAGGTATTGATTACAAACACACACTTCAAACAGCTCCTCTAAATTCAAGGTCTGTCGGCCTCCAAAGCAGACAAACATTCTGGTAGATCAACCACATCAAAAAGAGGAGAAAAGCAGAGTTCACAGGTTTCTTTCCCTCTTGCTTTCTCTTGTGTTATTATTCTCTCTCTCTCTCTCTCTCTCACTCACTGTGTGTGTGTGTGTGTGTGTGTGTGTCCGTCCACTCAGTAGTGCTTCAGCAGAGTTCATCTCCTTGCCTCCAGGGTGTGGTTCATCACGTTCCATCAATCATCGGATCAAAGGTCCACCGTGCAGCCCTGCATGACACACACACACACACACACACACACACACACACACACACACACACACACACACACACACACACACACACACAGATCCAAGGTGGAGAGAAGTCATTGCATTGCAGACATGCAAGAGGCATTCTAATGTGAAACACAAACCCAGAATAATCACTAAAAACAAAAGGTCATAAGAGGACAAGTGAAAGAGAAGCGGGGATCAGACAAGCAGGTTGAATAATGACAATGCTAAAGTCATTTCACCGCCTCAAGAAAAGCTTACCAGGTGATGTCTCAAGACTGGTGAAGCAGGCTCCGTTTGCATCTGCCATTACTCTATGTGTCATATTTGCATTTTTCTTGCATTTTCATCTTGCTTTTAACGTCAGAACACACCAGAATCATATCATTTAATTCAGGTGTGTAGTAACACGGGTTTACGTAGTCTTTCCAGTGGACTACAAAAACAAACATGACATGGTATCTCAGACACTTGTGGGGTGTACTACGAACCTCGTGGGTTAGCGAGGTATGTTGCGCTCAAAGCCTAGTCACTCTCTTTTTTGCGTCGCTATATCACCATGGTCAAGGTATGTGGTGAGTGTGTGGCTATTGAAAGTATCTGTATGTACATGTTGAATGCATGCTATTGAGGTTTTCAGATGATCTCCAAGAGGCCACATGTGCATGTACTGTAGTAAAAGCAGGTGATATGAAAGTGTTAGCGGAAAGACGCTTTCATCTAGTGCTCCACACTGTAAGAATCCAGAAAACACATTTATATTCATAGGATGGCTGAAAAAGGTGTCAATGCCTTTGCTGATGGAAAATGTAACTCACATGAGATCACACATATTGACAACCGAAAGTGTCCAAGGTCCACTCACATATTGTGTAGTCCAGTGCTCTCCGATCATGATCCATCCACCCAAGTGCATGTTAATACAAGGTGTGCTGAGGCCAGGGGGGCTAAGTGAGATGTTTGTAGATGTTTGACAACGAGGCATATGTTAGACCTCGCAAAGGAGATTGCGTTGACATGCACAATATATCTTTAGTGACCGTCATGGCCATGCTGTTTGTGAGCTAATGTAAATGTGTCCCTCTGTTACCATGCTTTTTATGGAAAATTGTAATCAGCGTGATTCATGAGGATGGTCACCAATCAATGTAATTAATCAGTTAGCGTAGGGCAACACAAACATAGACTTCAAACATTTCTGAGAAATGCACTCATTTGTGTTTCCCAAGATTTAGTGTAGAAATATTTTACTAATTCTATCATGCCACAATCTACATCAACATTCAGGACAAAGTAAGACCCCTCCACTTAGCGCCAGGGTACTCCACTTTGCGTCAGGGTCCTGTTTGCCCTTTCAAGACAGGAGCAGTGGACATTACATTATCCCTTACATGCAGGCCCGGAGTGGGTAATTGGGAGAATTCCTGGTGGGCCGCTTCACTTTTTTGAGGGAAAAATATTGACATTTGCCACGTTAATCTATCTTCTCTTAAAGTAGGCTACACACATTCCGCATTCTATGCCTAACACCGCAGCCTCTGCATGGGTTGTGCTCCCCTCCCAAGAAGAGTTGGTTGGGTCCATATAGCCTGTCTTTTTTAAAAAGTTTTCTCAGATACTGTGAAAAAGGAGTCCTCTCCTTTTCCCCTACGACAAACGTTTGAAAAACTGTCTTGTGCCACACCTGCATGGACTGCAGCCAAACACGCTCACCTGCACTCAGTTTGTTTTATTGCTGTTTATGTCTTGTGTATGTAGGTGTATGTATGTGTCTTTATACTGGGAGATTTTAACTGTGTGGACATAATGGTATACACCTTCACCCCTCTACAATGGTTTAGCCCAACATACTGATTGGGGTAATTGCTAGCCTGTTTAAAGGCAGGCTTATTTCACACAGGCGAGAGACACGATAGACTGGAAACACAGGAGAACCAGGAAGACACGTGGAAGAGCTTGAGGTCCAGAAATCAGGGAAGTTGTACTGTAGAGTGTAATGTTTGTTTGTTTGTTTGTTTGTTTAAATGTAAAGTTAACCTTGCTTGCTGTAAGGCAAGGATTAAGTGAGGTCCAAAGTTACAAGGTCGCCTTGTTTGGACAGGGAGCCTAGAAAGAGTAGGTTCCTGGTGCCTAGTTTTATGGCACGGTACATGTTTGTAGACTGAAGAACCCTGCATTTCATGTTTGGACTCAATTGTGCTCCTGGATCTGCCTGTTTGTTTATGGACAATAAATGACTATATTTTTGTATGGAACTGCTGTCTCCTGCCTTCCCTCAACACCACCTAATCCAGGGGCGCACCTCCCTAAACGTGGGGTGGTCGCCTCGGTCCCTCACAGATACCATAGCTGGGCCGGCCCTACCGTAGTGATAAGCGTCGGGGGGGATGGGACAGTAGAAAGAGGCCATGAGGGACTGGAAAGGCCAGGTAAAGAAGACGAAAAGTATTGGAGGAAAATGCTGCCAAATGTGCCAAGCTTCCAGATTTGTTTTGAACAGGACAGATATAAGTGGCAACTGGTGAAGAGAGATGGCCATGATTATTAGCGGCGTAATTATTGGGCTAATAGGCTACTGGACAGACATTGTAGCGTTGTCAACCTATTCGCAAGCAACATATTAAATTATTGAAATATTAGCCTTTTTGTATCGTACAATATGGCGGTTCATAGACTTTGCAAATATTATGCAACTATTGATAACAAAAGGTTGATCTGTGTATGCAGTACACTGTAGGCCTAAAAACAAAAGTAGCCTCTGAGCAGCAGATCAGCCAGTGCCCCACTTAAAATGATGAGCCCGAAATTAGCTATGACTACAGGGACAAGTAGAGAGGATAATAGAGTAAACCATATGAATTAATAGTAAATGTTGTCATTTAATGTAAGAAAGAACAGTCATTTAATGTAAGAAATAACAGTTATTTAATGTAAGAAAGAACAGTAGGCTACATGATCAACCTATATGCCTTGTTTGCTCAGAAGTGGGTGTAGCTGACCCATGGGGGCAGGCGTGGCCTACTGGTTAGCGCTTCGGACTTGTAACCGGAGGGTTGCCGGTTCGAACCCCGACCAGTAGGCACGGCTGAAGTGCCCTTGAGCAAGGCACCTAACCCCTAAGCGCCGCTCTTGTTGCAGGCAGCTCACTGCGGCGGGATTAGTGTGTGCTTCACCTCACTGTGTGTTCACTGTGTGCTGAGTGTGTTTCACTAATTCACAGATTGGGATAAATGCAGAGACCAAATTTCCCTCAACGGATCAAAAGAGTATATACTTATATAAAACATGTAAACAATAGTTACATTTAAAATGCTTTATTTCTTTCTTCCTGTTTTTGTTAACTTATCAACCTATCCTTGTGGAATATTGGTAGTCCTAGTAATAAAAACTATATAGGATAGTAAGAGCTGAACTGTTGCTTTATTTATCCAATTTCCATCACCACTAAAAAAGTGGGCCGGTCTTGGGCCTGAAACTCCCGGTCTGAAAAGTGACCCCACTCCGGTCCCTGCTTACATGTTGCCTTGACATTATGTTCTGAGACCAAGTGAATGGTTTTGGAACAGGCATGAAATAACACTAATTTTGACACATATTCAACTTTGTAATCTCTCTTTGATTGTGTGTGTGTGTGTGTGTTTGTTGTGTGTATGTATCTCTACGAGTGTTTGTGTGTGCAAGATGTGTGTGTGTGTGTGTGTGTGCAGTGCACAGTTGCTTCATCTAGTACAACAGGAGTAGAGTGCTTTGGCAGCGGGCTAAATGAGAGGCGAAGAGCGGCCCGCAGAAATGACCCCCGGGGCCAGACTGCCTCGCCACTGGTCTCGGCACACGTCTCCTGGCCAAGAGCGTCTCATTAATTCGAGAGGGAAATGTCATGCGAGGCCAGTCCAGGGAAAAGATTTTGACTGGCCCCTATAAAACCCGCATAATGGGCCAAGAGCCATCTATTAAGGAATTAGTGTGCACATGGCAGCCCACTGCTCCTACTGCATGTTTCCTCTTATGTCTTGACTTCAATGCTTCTTTTTCCCCCCTTTCTCTTAAATGTATTTTAAGCTTTTTCTATAGCAGGCACTCACCACTCAAAGATTTTAAGGGTCATTTATCAGTCAGTGAAATGACGGCTAAAAAAAGAAGTGGGCAATTACACATTATATGAATGAGAAAGTGCTGGAAGAAGAGCCGCACAGGCGTAATGGCAGAAGGCTGCCTTCTAATTTTTTGGCTTCAAAACTCCGAGTGCAAGAAGATGAGAATTCAAAGAGGTCTAGCGCCGCAATGAAAGAATGACAAAATGGGGCCCTTCTTTATCTGACAGTTGTGGCGATGAGAAGCCAAGGTCTCTGTCGTTCTTTTTAACTCTCTCTCTCTCTCTTTCTCTCTCTCTCGTGTGCTCTCCCTCTATCTCTTTCTCTCTGTCTCTCTCTCACTCACACAGGAGGCTTGGGATGAGACCACAATGTAGGAAAGTTTAATAAATCCCTCCATGTTCCTTCCTGCAAATCCATTATGTGTTTATTTTTATCACATATAAGCAATGTCCAGCGGCAGAAAGCAATCTTGAAGACATCATGGGTTGTCATGTTGTGCCAGCAACTGACCGCTCCCTCTGTTTTTTGATGTATTCAAACTCTCCTTTTTACAAAACTTCTCTCTATCTATGGACAAGGCCATATGTTCATGATAAACTGTCTTCCATAGTGTAGAACTGTATGTGGTCCATATGTTGTATGATGATGTATGTATAAATGTATAAATGGGCTTGTTGATGAGAGGGTGCCTTAGCAAATGACATTTGGGGAAAAACATCATGCTCTACACAGGTGTGTGGGCAGTTTAAGAACTGCCCACAAGGTCCTGTGTATACTGTAGGCTTATGTAATCTTTAATATGGATTAAAACGACATGTCATGACACAATTTGTGTTCAAAACTGTTGCAAGACTCCCCAAGGACACAGCCTTTTTTCACTGTCCACTCATTCATTGTTCACTACTTGAATTTCCCCTTGAGGATCAATAAAGTATCTATCTATCTATCTATCTATCTATCTATCTATCTATCACTCTTAATTCAAGTGATTTTAGTCCCATTTTGTTGGTCAATTGATGCCTTTTAAGAAAGTTAACAAAATGTACATCTGCCAAAAATGTCCAGTAGCCTTTTAAAAACAAAAGCAGGATGCTCTGCCAGCCTGCCCGCCAACGTTTTGTAAACTCAGCATGTGTGTTTCAGTCGGCGGGATAATGCTCTCGCCTGACGAGGAGCGGAGTCTTCGGATGGGCATGCTCTGATTCGTGCTGGCCGTAGATGACTTCACTTTGATATCATCCATATTTGATTAGTTGGGCTCCGAACAATCTCCTGATGCAGTGGACTGTGGAGGGCAGTGAGTCAGACGGTAGAGGTCAGCGAGATAGACGCCGGATGAAAGTACCCAAATCCCCTCTGCATGAAGAGAGAGAAATGACAAATAAAGAAAGGAATGACAGAGTGAGATGTGTCAACCTACATTGCTCTCTCTACCCCCCACTCCACTAGCGCCTCTCATTACCGCTGCTAACAACCCCAACGCTGCTGACAACCCAGCTCCCACACGGCCTTGTGGAACAGGGATCGCCAGCGCCAGGTCCTCACACAGAGCCAGTGACCTTTAATTTATATAAGTGCCCCTTTCTAACACATTGAATAGTACTTTAGTGAAAGAGAACCAGGGAAAAGTACAAAATAAAGTGTGTGTGTGTGTGTGTGTGTGTGTGTGTATGACTCACCCTGCACTCGTAATGAGACATCAGTATGAATGTTCTGTCCCTTTGACGAGCGAGTCTCAGATTAGCCCTTGTCTGATACTGCTGTGATTGGCCTTATTAACGACCAATGGCGCTCATGTGTTAGACAAGTGGATGATTATTAACGAGAGATTTTATTCCCCGTGGCTCTCGGGGAGGCTAACACGATGGTATCGATGCGGTGAGGGGTCCCACTGGACAAACCAAAATGTTTGTTCTGATAACAGCGTTATTTCAAATGGATTAAGAATGATTTTGTCCCCTCACCCATTTTTCGCCTATGAGAAATGAATCAATTCATCCTACTTACATTTATGTGCTGTGTTCTGACATGTTCAGAGGCACAATTCACTGTAATGCTTTTATGGGGGGAATTCAATAAGACTGCTATTTCTCTCTCTCTCTCTCTCTCTCTCTCTCTCTCTCTCACACATGTTCTTTTCCCATTGTTCTTGCTGTCTTGTTCTTCTGTCTCTCCTTTTTGTCTTTCCCAGGCTGATGTGCATTTGTTTTGTTCTAAAGCAGACATCAAAGACCAGATACGGGGAGAGAGGGCTGAGCTCTCCAGTATTTTTATTAGGGCTGAAGAGCAGATTGCCTGGTCATCACACCAGGCCTCTTATGAAATGTGTTTATGAATGCATGTGTGTGTGTGTGTGTGTGTGTGTGTGTGTGTGTAGGCCCCCAAAGGGCCGGACCGACTGATGTATTTGTTTTCTCATTGGGGAGGCAAGGGCACATGCTGGAGAGCAGCTCAGAGGAATAGCACTTTGCGAAAATGACTTGCTGCGTTGGGTGTGTGTGTGTGTGTGTGTGTGTGTGTGTGCGTAAGAGAGTATGTGATAGAGAGAGATTGTGTGTGTGGGTGCCGTGCAGCGGCCCCAGCTCACGGGGGGAACATTAGTACTTTCCATTATGGCCATCAGAGAATTTTCATCCCCGTCAACTTTTTAGTGGAAAAGATCACAAGGTCAGGTGGTGGTGGTGGGTGTCATCTGAGGGGGATAAGGGGGGGTCAGCGGGATACAGAGGGGGGTTAGGGGGTGGCCATGTTGAGCCTTTCTACCTCAGACAGACAGAAAATCTCACATCTCTAATCCCGCCCTCTGATGTGTGCAGACACGAGGGTGACAAAATGTCACTTTAATCAGCCATGATTAAGCAATGCGGGAGCACCTCCAGCAGGCTGGTCACCACAGTCAGCCATTTTGCAAATAATCTATGTCTTCTGGCGGCCTTTGGGTCACCTCAGTCTATAAATGATATTGTTTTGACATCTGTGTTTGATAAGGCACAGGAATACATGTCTTTATCATCTTTCTTCCTCTTTAAAGATTTATATTTTGAAATTATAAAAAAAAATCATGTTTTGTGGTAATGTATTAGAAAAAATATATGAGGTGATATGAATTGGCTTTCATTGGCAAATTGCATTTTATATTTCTGAACAACACAAGTGTCTAATGCATGAATCAAAGAGATTCCTTAAATAAAGTAAATGGGTGATTCATCAGACCCACTCTATGAAATATAATCATCTTGAATGTCAGATAGCAAGGCTTTTAATGTAATTTTTTAAAGACCAAGAAATGGCCTCACCACTGTGAGGCTAAGGCTTAGGGGAAGATTTGCCCTTAATGCTTCAAATACATTAAAACAATGTTGAAACAATCTCCAAATGAAATTGTCTCCCCCACCCCCCTCTCATTTTCCTGTATGAAGAAGGATTACCCTTTGGAAAATGGGGAATTTAAGATATATGCAGCCCTTTTGAGTTCAGTAGGCTTGCATCAGACTCAGTCCACATCTCCAAGCCTTAGTCGGACAGCCCCATGGCATAGCACTGTTGACAGCAGATGCCATCTCTCTCTCTCTATCTCTCTCTCTCTCTCTGTCTGTCTGTCTATCTACAGTATCTTTCTCACTCTATCTCTCTCGCTCTTGTCCTGTTGACAGGAGATGCTATTTCTCTCTCTCCCTCTTTCTCGCTTTCTCTCACTCTATCTATCTACAGTATGTACACAATCTTTCTCACACTCTGTCTCTCTCTATGTATCTATCTATGTATCTATCTATCTATAGCATCTTTCTCACTCTTAATCTCTCTCTCGCTCTCCAGTTGTAGAATGGCTTCTATTACACTACCGGTGAAAAGTTTGGGGTCACTTAGAAATTTCCATTCCACTCCACTATAGACAGCTGAGATCAGTTGCATTGGTTTTTTTAATCAGGGCAGCAGTTTTCAGATTATATTATGTGCTTACAGTACATAATTGCAAAAGGGTTCTCCAATGTTTTCACAGTTAGACTTTTGCAATTAAGTACATAATGTAATCTGAAAACGGCTGCCCTGATTAAAAAAAAACAATGCAACTGATTTCAGCTGGTATTCTGCCTATAATGGAGTGGAATGAAAATTTCTAAGTTACCCCAAACTTTTGACTGGTAGTACATGTTCTCGATTCTGATAAACTCTTGCGTGTGTCATGAGAAGTCGGTGGTAAGGGACCTCGCGTGTTGTGCCAGACCGAGTGTCCGCAGAGTGGCGTGCAGATGTCAGTTCACACTGATAACCAGGGAAACAGAAGAACTCATGTGTTAACAATAATTGCTGACCACGTCTCCACCAAACCAGCGGGGCCAACTGTGTATGCAATATTAAACAGAGCAAATCTATCACTCTTCACATTCTGAGGGGGAGCTCTTTTCTGTCTGTGCTATGACAGACACATTGGAAGCCTTTCATCAATCTTTATTAAAAGGCAAGCAAACTGTGAGCTGGAGATCATATGGAAATTCAATGCACAATTAAAATGAGTTTTAAAGACATAACTACAGAATTCATAAATGTCTTTTTAAAGGCATCAAACAATCTCTATGATATTTTATGGACAATTGAGTGTGTAGAGAATTTCAATGACATCACCTTTCCTTGCTTTCCAGTTTCGTAGCAACAGGTTTAATTAAAACCTAAGGTCCCATAGGAATGGCTTTGGGGATTTCATTGTAAAATCTCACCTTTCATTCCTGGCTACCTCTCACCTCGTCTTCCCCTTCCTCCTACTTCCCTTGCCATCATCATCATCTATCCTTCTCTATCGCTCTCATCTGTCATCTTTCAGGAACGATTGAGCACTTTGAAAGAAATCATTAAAAATGGCCAACCTTGGTACTGATCTTCGACATGCAATTTTTTTCATGCTCTCGTATTGCTATTCAATGGAGCCATGTGAAAAATAACAATAAATAAAATTACAATCTGACAGGACTGGGTGTTCCTCTCACCTACTGTATTGCCCTTTAGTTAGGTTTTTCACCTCTTGGAAGAGGCGTCAGATCCGACATTTCCAAGCAACACTCCATCACCCCGAGCGCGCACACAAACACACTTGCTCCCTCTCTCTCTCCATCTCTCCTTACCCTACAGCCTCTCAGACAGGCGGGATTATTCTTGCCGGGAGAAATCAACTCCTCATACCCGCGTAAACTCATTTTAAAAAGCAGATGCTCATACATCATATTCCACTCACTCTCAATTTAAACAGATTACGGCAACAGCAGCTGAACCACAGCCACCAAACTTTGTTTGGGCCCAACCTTCGCCCCCCCCCCCCCCCCCCCCATCTGCCACCATGCTATACTGAATTCTTGCAGGAAAATAACACTGCCCAAGCACCCAAATAGGCCACCAAAGGAGAGAGAGCAGCACGACACATTTGTCTCCGCTGGCACATCAGGGTTTTCCTCCTTCCTCTTGCGCTTAATAGAAACAAAGCTGTGGCGTAGGCTAATGCAGCTCTCGCTGCTAAGTTTGAGGACCTAAATTATCTGGATTTTGTTCACAGCCAGACATGGCATACCAATTACCCATCCCATTTAAGTGCACTCTAGTATTTTGGTGAGGTCAGTAATGTTTCGCTACTTCTTATGAGGACCTCTGTCCCATATTCCCCACTCTACCATATAATGTGCACCAAATGGGCAACCCATTGAATTCAGAGCTTTTGTAGGTGGGGTAGGGGACGGGATGGAAGGACTTCCTCTTGGTGGGCTAATCTGCATTTGTAAAGCATGCTCCAAATTTCACCAGTTTCTTCTTTTCGTGTCATATGACCATGTTCCATTTCCCAACCAGTTCCAGGACCACTTTTACTGATTGTTCCATCATGCATGTACTGTGTCCAGTAATGAGACAGTGTCACACCAACAATGTTCATTAACTTCTGTGCGATTTGACATGATGTAAGCTGCTTAGCTGTTTAGCTAGTGTGTCATCAATATTATGACATGACATGTAGCCTGCCCATAACAGGCCAAGTAATTACCAGACTGATAAAAAAAAAAACCCATTAGGTGGTTGTAGGATGTAAAATATCCTTGTGGGGTGTGAGGGGCAGAGGAGACACAATGCTAAATTGAGTTGTCTGGCCCTGTAGAATTCAAATCAACATTTCGGGGTCATCCCTTTGTTCCCCGGGGTCCTAGATTTGTGGAACATGATGGAGAGGTAAAGGTTCTATGTTCAGGTCAAGGGTTCTATTTTCCCAGGGTCCTAGTATGGTTCCAAAGTTCCAAGATCGTATGATCCCCAACTCTAGAACATAATGGAAACTGTAAAAAGCTGTTTCCCAGATGTTTCTTAAAGATCAAGTCAAGTCGGCTTTTATTGTCAATTTCTTTACATGCACTGGTCATACAAAGAATTGAAATTTCGTTTCTTACTTTCCCATGCAGACATAGACATGCTTTAAATACAGACATAGACATACTATAGACATAGCCATAGACAATAAACATTAAATTAAAGTGCAAGACTGAAATATAGAACATGTATGTATCAAAATAGAAATATAGGACATATATATAAAAAAAAATAGAGGTAGTTGTGTTGTATATTTATATAGTCTTAACAGTTACATGAAGTTTGAACTTGTGCTTGTGTGACCTGTATATTTACATTGATATGCAGTATGCAGTAATTTCAAGTATATCAGGCTTGATGTGAAGCAGCAACACGTTTGGCTGCGCAGTCACAGTGCAGTTCCACATGGCGGTGTTGGGGGGGGGGGGGGGGGGGGGGGGTTTGGTAGACAGGATCCTAGTTTCCTAGGTTCCTGGTTGGCTGGTGGGTGGGGGGGGCTGTCAGTGATGGGAGAGTGGGTAGAGTGTTCAGCATCCTGATTGCTTGGTGGATGAAGCTACTTGCCAGTCTGGTGGTGCGGGAGCGGAGGCTCCTGTACCGCTTTCCAGAGGGCAGGAGGCTGAACAGTTCGTGTGCAGGGTGGGTTGTATCCTTGACAATCATTAGTGCTTTGCGGGTGAGGCGGGTGGTGTAAATGTCTTGCAGGGAGGGGAGTGGTGCTCCAATGATCCTCTTAGCTGTGTTAACAGTGCGCTGGAGGGTCTTCCTGTTCTGATCTGTGCAGCTTCCGCCCCACACTGTGATGCTGCTGGAGACGATGCTCTCGATCGTTGTTCGATCGATGCTCTCGATCGATGATCAATGTTATATGATGTGGGCTATTGTGCTTATGTAGCTGTTCTGAAGGCTTCTATAATACTCATACCATTGATGAATTGATGTGGGTTAACAGAACACTGAATATAGCATCTCTATGTTATATGGCAACATAGAGATGCACCCAAGATGTGTAATTGTTTTCGCTCTGTTATTGTTTTCACACAGTGTCATCCACATACACAGGAAGCCATATAAACACTCATTAAAGCACTTCAGACAAATGCTCACTTTCTCAGTCTCACTCATGCTTCTATTTCAGTACCCGCTAACCAGATTACCACCTAGTCTCACAGTTGTGGTGCTAAAGTGTGATTATGGGCGCAGCCTCATCAGCTGTGACTGAGTTAGCTTGTTGATCCTTGAGAATAGCTTGCACGGAAGCAGCAAGGCCATTAACATGTGAACAAAGGCATGAGCGAACGAATGCAGCGATGATGATGAAAACTGAGGGACACAAAAACTGAATGACATTCTCTCTTTAACTTCAAACAGCTTTCCTTTCTGTGAGTGGGCAGGCGTCAGGGTCAAGCTGGCACAGCGTGATTTCATAGGCTTTCGCTGCTATCTCAAATCGCTGGGAATTAGAGCAACTTCGTAGATATATAATGCTATCTCATCCACAGCATCATGCCACATTAGCGCTCAAATTAGCCCAATAACACAGCTGGCAGATGAAAGCTAGCATTACCATGTTAGTGTTTCCATTTGGCAATGCTTTGCTAAGCAGCATGGACATGTAAGAGAGGGTTGAGAGAGCTGAGCTATGTGCCCTGATCTTGTTTCATCACATTCCATGGGAAATGATTGGCTGTCCAGGTTATCTAATGTCTGTCTACTAAGAACTGTCACACTCATGACCCCCCCCCCCCCCCACACACACACACACACACCTACAAGACTTTTAGCACTTTTACATCCCTCTCCCTATGCTACAGACCTTTTATTTATTTTCTTATTTCATCACACGTCAAAGCACACACACACACACACACACACACACACATATCTGACTTTCTCCAACTTTTGCACATCTCCATAGAACTTTTCATTTATTATTTTTGATTTCTCCTCCATCTACCCTGTCCTTGATTGCCTAGCCTTTCTGCCCCCTCCTTGTTGGTGCCACCCCCATCCCAATCCTCCCCCACCTTTCTTATGCAGCCCTTGCTACTTAATCTACTAAACCCCTCTTCTACTGCACTTTTTACCCCCCCCCCCCCCCATAAATGCACAAATAGGCTGACACCAGACATAATTTCACTGCATTTCTTACTTCCAGTAACTATATGCATGTGACAATAAACTTCCTTGTATCCTTGTACTCAGACACTATACAGGTCTCATATCTGGATAGAAACAACACTGAGGTACAGAAGTCATCCAAATTTAAAATACAGCGGTTTGTGTGACGCTGATTTTATGATGGCACAGCCACATCACTAATCTGTTTTTCCCATTTTATTCCCAATTCTTGGTCGACAAATTCCAGGTCACTGGAACATAAAGGCAATGGGAAATGCAAGTTGGTAAGACGTGAAGCCCTCCTAGGCTGACAGAAGCTTTTCTACGATTTTCCTATTTCCTAACACTGGCGTGACATCACCATCTAGGCCTAATAAACCTAGCGTGCTAGCTTTCAAAAAACAAACAACTGTGAAAAGGATATCAGTTGTGGCCATTAATCTTTTAATTAGAAAAGATAGCACTAGCTTTATCTACCTAATTCACAAGCACTCTAATTGGTCTGTCCTGATAGAGATGATCCACTCAGGAGCTGTGTGTGTGAAGACACCTCAATCTGAAGACCAGCTGTCATCTGCATCACTGATCGACACTCTTCAACTTCAAAAGGAGCAACAGGATTTAGTAGCGATTACTCACTAATAACACTGAATTCCATGTCAAGGGGGAGTAAATTCATTGATCTTTGTGTCTCCTTGAGGTAGCCTACTATTCAGGGTACAGGATATCTGCCAGGCTACCTACAGTATCTTAGCCACATCTGTGCCTACACAGTACAATGGCACATTAGCACAATGTTATGTATTCGCTAGCAGGGCTGCTAAGCCAGCAACCAAAACAAAGCTCAATTGCTATCCGGTTTATGCACAGAAGGCTCTTTAGCTAGCTGATGGATTTCCAGTAGAGCGTCAGGTGTATTATAACAGAATCTTCTGTTAGGCTATTCTGCTGCTTCTGTGTTCACTCCGACACTTGTTTATGCCCAACAGGGCAACTCTTTATTCAACTTTGACACACGCATAAATCCATCAGCATCGTAACATGCTCATTCACTAGGTGCAATACCCAACTGGGTCTGTGTAAACAGGGTCAGCCCTTTGTTCCCACAGCCCTGTGTTCCTAGGGTTAGGGTTAGGCTGTGAAAACATAGGGCTGTGGGAACATCGCTCCCATGTAAACAGGTACGCTAAAACAATAGCCTCTACAACACACCTGATGCTCCAATGGAAATAAATGAGCTGGTTAAAGCCTTCCATGCATAAATCGAATAGAAGAAGAAACTCAGACCAATATGAGCCTTGTGTGAAAGGTGATGAGCAGAGAGAAGTAAGCAGGCCATCAATACACTACAGCACAGACAAGAGATGAGTGTTGGAGAAATGCTAAAACCACTTGTGCTAGTTCAGATACTGTATATTAGATCCTTCAGGTCATTCCACATTCCAAGCACTGAATAGGCCTTCAGAGATCTCCTGTCAGATGCTTAAGGTTTCGTTGCTTTTCTCATAGACTAGCCCTGTCCTAAGGTTTGCATCATGATAATTAGCGTCTCATTTGAATGAAAGAAAGCTGAGGATATGTGCACTATGGGTTATCTACCTCATTCACATCACAAGGTCAGAATGTGGCAGACCTCACATGTGTGTTCTCAGCATGGAAGTGTAAATGTGAAGCCATGTCCATATCCATTCTCGGTGATCTGAAAACAGGTAAATAGAACAGCTTTTCCAAAAGATTCCACACCAAAGAGATCTTTGTGTGGGCTAGAAGAGTTAAGCCCGATCATATAACAGGCGGACAACCAGAATGTTGAGAGGTGGAGAGAGAACCTATTAGAACTGAACCACCAATGCCAAAGTTTTTTCCTATATCAATTTCAGTCAGTAGATGGCATTCACTATTTTCAGTCTACAAGTTCCAAAGTTTTACTGCAATGACAACAACAACCATTTTACAAGGCACAAACTGTCCTTTTTTCTTAAATTCAATGAGTGAATTATGTCACACTCCCACAATGTATACAGTATTAAGTCTTAGCAGTGATTCACAACATTGAAGAATAAACACTCTTTCTTTAAACACAACCTTCTACCTGGGGTTGTATGTGCACAACCTTTTGGTAGCTGCAGCTGATAACCGATTTACAAAGGCAGCAGTGCATTTGAGTTTGTGGTGATGCATTATGGTTTCTGTTCTGCACTGAAGCAAACAACCTTCAGCTATGCCTCAGGGCCCAGACACATCACAGCTGTGCTAAAATATAATCTTACGCTCACATAGTGCTGCCTGTAACAGGCCGAGACTAGGAAAGTAGCATGTGGAAATGCTTGCACGCTCTCTCAATCTGCAGCTCTGGATCAGCAGATATTCTGTCCATGGTTGGATAAATGGACCAATACATTTCCAAGAATGTGTTATCTGTGGAGAGATCTAACCACGCCCTGATACAAAGATGACACCCCATCATTTGTTAATCTAAAAGGAGCCATTTTTTTCACTCTCTCTATTTTGCGTGCCTGTCTCTTTGCTAAGTTGAGTGTGATTTCAGCCAAAGCGGCCAGATGTTGCATACCATTCTCAAGGGCCATGAAATTTTAATTGGTAAAATAATTTCAGCTTCACTCCTGAGCGAACAGGACCTTGAGAGGGGGGGGGGGGGGGGGGGGTTCACATATTTATAAATATGTACATAATTCAATAAATAAAAGTGGTAATGGGTGAAATTGTAGCACTAACATTTATCCGTGGAATTTGATGAGCAAACACAACCAAATCAATGTTGATGGCATCCAATCAACCTTGACATTCTCATATGCTCAGTGTTGCTATTAATCTTTTAAATAAATGTTTTGACTTTTAAAACAAATATTTTCTTTAATGAAAGACATAACTACAAAATGACTTTACCCAATCTGTGATGGTTTTATATAGCTGACTAGTTGCTTAGAAGTTAAAGTTAATAAGTTGACTGATACACTGTTAATTTCCCAACTATTAGCCAAGGTTTATACATTGATTTTGCAAATTTTTTTCAGCTATAAGGTTAATGCATGGGGGCAGTTAATATGGTATTAATACGGTTTTATTTTTGTTTTTTAACTTACATGAAACGTTGTCCTGAGGTTTATACACAATGCGGCTTACACAGGAAATGACTGTATTACAGACATGGGTTCGAAGCAGCAGATTCAGGAATGGAACCCAGACCACCTGCTGGTGGCGTCACTGCTGTTTCACTACATCCACAATTGACTCTCATCTGCTATTTAATAGCACTTGTATAACGGTAACATATAAAAAAAGCAGAAGTATATGGATGCCACTAAAAAGCTGTGGCAGGGTGGGTAATGGTACCTTAATGCACATCATATTACATTGGGTATGGTGCTACTTCGCAAAAGCACATACACACACAAATAAATAATTATATATATATATAACACATCACGTCGGTTTGATGCCAGGGTTCCTAACAACTCTTTTACATTTCACACATTTATCAGACTTAGCATGCTGAGAGAAAGAGAGAGAGAGGGGGGAATTTCTTACTATTTTCTTTTTCAAATAACGCATTACGAATACCTGGCGGCCCAGCTTGCTCAGGCAAGATAAAGTGTAGGAGACGCAGGGGAGCGGCGCTCATGCGTGGAGCGGGGCAGCAACTCGCGCCTCTCTAGCCCCCAGTCTCTCGCAGGAGGCAGGGCCCCGAGGCCATTCCCCACCACAGCTATTCCCTGTGCCCTGTGAATCACCAGCACACACACACACACACACACACACACGGAGAGACACAGAGAGAGAGGGAAGGAGGAAAGAAAATATAGAAATAGATGACAACAACAACATGAAAGGGAAGATTTGCGTTATCGAAAAAGGGAAGGTGGGGGAGCTAAAAAAAACAGAGATGAACTCCGGAGAAAACCTTTGCCCTCTGCTCACACAGAAAAAACCCACCCACTCATCACTCCAGCCACTCTTTCCCATAGACCACCTTACTGCACACACACACAGACACACTGGATCCCCAGGTAAGCACATTCACATTCAATCACAATTTCTGGTATGGAGCTCTGAGCATTGAGCCACTGGCAAACTGCTCTGCGTTTTCTGTTTTTTGTAACAGAATGAGAAATATGGAAAAGATGTCCCCATGTCCACACACCTGCACTGCAAGTGAGCTTCTCATTATGAGAAGCAAACAATCAGCTAAACAAACAAACATGCGATAAAGAAAAACAAAACAAAACAAAGAAAAACAATCCTGACAAAAAGTTGTAAAGGAAAACAAATATGTGCTTGGAGCACTGTCAAATTCAAATCAATTCATCTTGGGGGAGGGGAGAACATATTGCCAAGCCTATTTAGTTTGTGTCACTATTTGTGTGGAGTGAACTGAGTCTGGATCACAGTCCGTTTATCTTTATGAGCCTCTGTGTTGCTAGAGTGCTCGAAAGGCTGTGACCGTGGCCATTGAAGAGTTTTTCCTCTGCTTTATGAAAAGCATTTGTCAGTTCCAGAGGAGGATATGGGGTCATAAAAGCTGCAGTGATTGGCTTGGAGCGACTTCTGCCTCTCCCATGTCGGGAGTTAAATGCACTGAACTGTGCGTTTATGAAGGATGCGAGGCTTTGTCGGAAATGTCCTCTCTAAACTGCACGGAATTTATTGGGTGGTTTCAGTGCGAGTATTATATGGAATAATGATTTTTTATTGGGGGAAAAACAAAAATCCCCTCCTGTCCACATAAATGTTATGACAATCAATAATGATGATGGATTTAATTATTTATTGCAGCACTCGGCAAATGCTTGCAAGCTGGAGTGATTGAAAAGGTTGGATGCTGAATAATATATCAGAAGAAATGAAAAAGGGGATACTTTTTAGAATCTTGTTTACTTTGATATTTTGAGGGGGGGGAATCTTTTGCAACTCAAACTCTCTTTGTGGTATGCAGCCACTCCCCTTGATCCACCTGTCCTTTTTTAAATGTTCCCAAATCACAAGAGACAGATTGCCTGTGTTTGTAATGTTCCCGACGAAAGCCACAGTTAAAGCAACAGATGCTTTAACCAAGGTACAAAGGCACTGGAATTAGAAGTCAGGTAGCAAGGAAACCAACATGGTGTAATCAGCGAATAATCATTTCATGAACCCTGACTTGAAACTGAGCCATCCCACCCATTAAAGTGAAAGAGAGAGAGAGAGAGAGAGATCAAATCAGATGAGAAATAGAGAACTCTTCAGCATTATAACCTACCTGACTGGTTTTCTGAGGTCAAGGTCACCGTGGCTTTGCTCCTGAAATTTCATCAGGATTTGAGTGGGACAGCCCTCTACAGATGCTATTGTCAGCACAGTACGGGGCATGCAGGCTACCCTCCCAAAAAGAAAAGAGAAAAAAAAAGAAATAAAGAAAGGGCACAGTGTTGTCATAAATAAGAGATGATAAATTCATGAAAGATTCAGCCGGCTCTATATTGAGATTTTAGGTTGTGACTTGATGTCAGTTGTGATGTGCCATGCGGCAGATGATGACTTCAAGTTGGCTACTTCAGTCTCAGACTTTTCTTTTGCGCCGTTAGCAAGTATTCTCCGTGGCATCAGGAGGCTTGACTTCTGATAGACCTCCTCTGGCTCATTCTCTCTAGCCACCCCCTCATTTATTCATTCTTTCTTTCATTCATTCAGTCAGTCATTCATTCATTCATTGGTGTTTTGCCTTTTCTATTTACATACATATTTCTTGTTTTTTATTTTTATTTTATATTATTATTTGTTTGTCTGGGTATGAGGTTTTGGCAAGGTTTTGGCATAGGGAATTATAAACATCAAAGGTCAAAATCTCTGTGCACAGCTCTTCTTGCTCCAGATGCTGATGGTGATGGTGTGCAGTATAACTATTGAAAAGTCAAAAGAGTAGTATACATCGCACACTGGAGGGTATATTTTGCTGACTTTATTTGGCGTGAACAACGCGTTTCGCAAGTTGCTTCATCAGGTTCACGTTCACAGTCAATCTGACATCCGCAGATGAAACAGGTGGTAACATCATCACATGACCATACCAGACCCAGTGAAAGTACTCCACACTCTAACACACCAGAAATCAGTATAAAAAATATAATCTATTTAGTTTAGAGTCATGGACCAGCCACTACTCTTAAGTTTATAGGTCTTGAGAGGATCAAACCTCAACCACAAGGAGGTAATTTAATCAAACAACTTTTGCAGAGAGGCCTTTTGGATAAATTAACTCAGCACAGTAGAACCATACGGTCTGAATGAGGTACTGGATTTAAGTGTATTCTTGGGATAAGATGTGTATGTAGAGTATGTTTTTGTAAATAGATTATATTTTTGTAAATAGAGTATATTTTTGTATAGAGTGTATTGTACTATGTAAATGAATTGTTGGTTGATATGGGTAATGACCGAAATTAAAATCTATTGTATTTTTGAACATGCAATATGTTTTTTGATACAAATATGCTTAAATGACATAGATTGTGTATATGTAGGCCTACTGTATATGCAAGCTAAAATATGCAGGATATTGAATTGATGATACTGATTGCAATTTCTGGTGTGTTAGAGTGTGGAGTACTCTCACTGGGTCTGGTGTGGTCATGTGATGATGTTACCACCTGTTTCACCTGCGGGTGTCAGATTGACTGTGAACGTGAACCTGATGAAGCAACTTGTGAAACGCGTTGTTCACGCCAAATAAAGTCAGCAAAATATACCCTCCAGTGTGCGATGTATACTACTCTTGGAATTATAAACATGTTGCTTCCAACTGCCCAATATCTTACAAAGAGATTTAGCAAACCAGTCAACAGTGTGTCTATGTCCTACTCACAAGCCACTGTTGCTAAGCTCCCACAACAACTTGGAAGCTGTCAGGACACCCTTTTTTGCTTTAATAAGTTATGTCAGTTAAAGTGAAAACACTTCTCCTCTCATTCTGCACTAATGCATCAGTGCATCCTAGGGTTGAGGGTTAACTTCTTATTCGTTTCAAGGGTTTCCCCCCTTTTCTTTCTCTCTTCCACTCTATTCTCCTCTGTGTCCCCCCTTATTCTTTTGCTCTAAGTAACCTTCAGTCTCTGCGAGTTACGTGAATATTTTAAAAGCATCATGGCGAGGATGTGAAGAGAGGGGAATTGAATAAACAAAGCCTTGAGCAGAATTCTGGAATCTATTTACAGTGGATAATTGGAATGGGGTGTCTAGACGCGAGCCTATTAGACACAGCTTAGCTGCCTTCGCTGCCACCGATACCATCATTTCTATTAATCTCAGCAAATAATGAGTTCAGGAAACAGGGGGAAAGTCCACCTGAGGCAAAAATATGAATATCTACAAAGGACAGAGCCAACGAGCTATCAACAACAAGAACAATCACAACAAAAGCAACTACAGCAGCAACAAAACATCCAAGAGGAGTGTTGATTATGTGTTGATCATCTCTTGACTTGCTTTGATAGAGGCATGTGTAAAACCAGAGAATGCCTCAAGTGTTTAAGTGTTTGAGAGTGTGCCATACTGGCCTGCATATTTCTGTGTGCTCACAACACATAAGCTTTGTAAACATATTCAGTAAGCTTTGTGTCTATGTGAAAAGCCTGTGTAATTACAACTAAATGAAAGAGTATTACATTTTGTCCTTTCATGTAGAAGACATTGGGTAGAAACACACAGAGAAGACTGTGTGTTTCTACCCAATGAAGACACACACAAACACACACACACACACACACACACACACATACAGACAGAGAGAGAGGGAGGTAGAGAGAGATAGAGAAAGAGAGAGAGAGATGCAGCTCTTCCCACCCATATCTGCATGTTTTCTCGCACTGCTTTTTTTCCACACATCTAATCGCATTTAAGTCTCAACCCAGCTCACATGCTACCGCAGTCTGCCAAGGCCCTACAGGTCTCCAGCCGTTTGACCCCTCGCTGTCTGTCCCCCAGGGTGCCATTTGCCCTCTTGCTCCCTCTCCTCTTCCTCTCCTCCTCCTCTTTTCCTCTCCTCCTTTTCTCCTCCTCTTTTCTTCTTCCCCTTTCTAGGCTCTGTCTCATCAACCAACGCTGACAAATGTGTCAAAGTCTTATGCCAGACTGCCTGAGTGCTTCCCCCACCTCTGTTTACACGTCCCACTGGTCACCCCCCCCCCCCCCCCCCCCTCTCTCCTACCACACACACACACACACACACACACACACACAAACCACACTCAGTACTGCTGTGGATGAAGTGGCGCTCTTCTAACACACGGTTTGGGTAAGTGCACAGGCCTTTGTATGACCCTCGCAGCCCTGCACGGCCCACTGATGACGCAAATCAGGGCCGAGGCACGCTAATGCCTGTACCGAGGCATTTCCCCTGGCCTGGTGCTGTAGCGTCAGGGGCCGCCCGCCTCTTGTTCATTGTCAGAGTCAGCACACCTGAAGGGTCAGTCTGAGGACGGTCTTATGGTGGTTAGGGGAGTGAAGGCAAAAGGGTCAGCCGCAGCCTGCAAAAATATAACAGAGCAAATAGGTCATTAGAAGGTCAGAAACGCTACTAGACTTTATTGTGTTACAGTCAATATTGTGGCATCGAGTGAGAACAATAAGACTGTTGACCTTTCTTTCATGTGGAAAGGACTTCACAAAATGAATGCAGCGCATTAATACATAACATGTTGTTCTTGTTTGTACTCCATCTTTAGTTTGACTAATAGCTATTAATTGTTGTAATTGCTAATGATAATTAAAGGAGAAGTTCAGTGTGATATTGACCTAAAGCGCGTTGAAACATGATACAGAGTGTGAACCGAGTGTGAACTTATGTTAATTGGAAATATTAATGTTGCAATCTGGCTTACATATGCATGTGTACATTAGCATGTTAATCCTATGGATATGCATATGCTTATTCATATTACATACAATTAATAAGAAGCTTTGTGTAGGTGTAATCACTCTACAAATCACACTTGGACACCAATGAACACCTCTCTGTTTAATGTATTCAAGCTGAAAAACATCTTGCTTATGAGAGAGCACGCACAGCTCTTAGTGGACTGGGTGTTGTTTGGAATCTGACATTGTAATTACACAGTGATCCTATGGAATTACCACATTGACACACATACTGTATATGAAGACAATTTAGTTTAAGTCTGATTGGCACATTCCAACTAACACCAGCAGTTTCTCGCTCGGGGTCAATCACTACCACATTGAACGTTATAATCAGATTGAATAGTCTTAGATGTAAGGACTTTTTAAAAACGTTGTGTTCATTATGTTTTTTTACTCATTATAATCTTGGCCTGAAGTGGAAAACATATCACTAAAATCTCTTTGCGCTCTAGATTAAAGATAAATTGCCATTGTCAGTGACAGGAGAATGTCCTTTTTTTCTCCTCTGATGAGGAATACAAAGCTGCATTGAGTTCTGCTGGGTTTTCGACATGCATGTGCAAAGAAGGATTAACGAGATCCGTCTACTGCAATCGTCTCTGACACCGGGAAACTTTTGCCCTTCCCCCGTCCTTGCTCGGCAGGCACTGTTTGAACTCCTCGCCAGTTGTAGGAATCATTCGGTGTCATCGTGCCAGGGCATTTCCATATGCAATCACAGAGAATGTGTGCTGAATGGCAAAATTGATTAACATGATCCTTTACATATCAATGAAGCCTCTCAACATGTGATGCAACATTGTACCCGCGATGTGTCACTCATTTTGACATGCATGCGCTCGCTTCCACGGTAAAATTACCATCTTCACACTCCATCATTAGTTTCCTGCTAATTGATAGATTATAGACACATAAGACATCATAAGTCAATCCATTATCCTCTGACTGAGTCATGTGCGTGTCTAAATTTTCAATAAAACATGGGACATTTCCTATGTTCCCATTAGATACAAATTATGAATCCTTACTTTCTTTCCAGGCAGACCTCAATTAGAACTTAATTCTGTCTTAGATAATGTAGAATAATGTGAACTTTGATTGGTCATTTCATGCTACTCATGAGAGCTTAGAGAGAATCTGACACGTACATCATCTGACAAAGCAGGCCTCAAGTAGCATAAGGCTATGGGCTTTCACCTTTACCGTCCTGTCTCGTTTCGTTAAAGCTAATGCGGTATCCTTCCAATAAGGCCTTTGAAGCTCACATATGCCTATGCTGAGTAGATGATGGGCTTCGGGATATTGAAACCCACAGGTGCAATAAAGCTCTCTACTCCAGGTCTTGAACTGAGACATGTCATGGGCAAATTAAATTCTGAGAAAGGGGATAATTGGGTTATATTTAGTGGTTGTATACAGCAAGGGACATATCACTTCCAATGAAAAAAAAAAAAAAAACTTCGTCCACCATATTGGCAGATCTGAGAATTAATCCCTTCTTTATTCTTAAGCCCTTTCCTTATCATAAGATTATGAAAATCCTGATCCCTCTTCTCTCAGATATTAAATTGCATCCGTAATACAACTCTGAGCTTAAATAAATCAATGCCGGCTCCACTTGGCCAGTGCCAAATGGCTCAAAAGCACTTTGTTTTGAATTTTTTTCCAGTAATTTGTAATTCCCCTCCTCTTCGTCCAGCGTGGCCCGCGACATGAATAATGTTGGGGGGGGGGGTCGCAGCTGGGACTTTGCTATTCAGACGGTGCCTATTCTGCTCAAACAGACACAAATGGGAAAAGTGCTTCCGACGAATTTTCATTCATTGTGGGGGCCAGGGGGGGCAGGACGGGTGATTTCCCAACCCGCTGCATCCAAGGGCTCTGTCAAGACATCAGCCCCCGATGATTCCTCTCTTTTAGTGGGTGGAGCAGAATAGCGGTGTCCTCTCTGGTTCCTTGTGTGTGTGTGTGTGTGAGAGAGAGAGAGAGAGTGTGTGTCTATGTATGCATGAGTGTGTTTGAGTGTGTGTGTGTGTGTGTGTGTGTGTGTGTGTGTGTGTGTGTGTGTGTGTGTGTGTGTGTGCGTGCGTGCGTGCGTGCGTGTGTGTGTTTGAGTGTGGCCTGAACATGACACCCGATATTGTGAGGGCTCATTTCATGACTTTCATGTTCCCTGTAAAAGGGAAATGGGGAGGGTAGACAGAGGAAGGAGGGGTGCAGTCCCCATGCATGGGACACCACATAACTCATCTGGCCTGTCTGCTTTCCCCACAGATGCATGCCTTCTGCTCTATCGCCTATGCATCATGAATAGCAATTCGACCTTGGCGATCATCAGGACCACACAATTATGACTTAAGCCTGTGTGTGTGTGTGTGTGTGTGTGTGTGTGTGTGTGTGTGTGTGTGTGTGTGTGTCTGTATGTGTGTGTGTGTGTTTGTGTGTGTGTATCTGTGTGTGTGTGTGTGTGTGTGTATCTGTATGTGTGTGTGTGTGTGTGTGTGTGTGTTTGTGTGTGTGTGTGTGTGTGTGTGTGTGCGCGCGCACTGCACCTGGTTCAGTATGTCACAGAATATTTCAGTCTGGGTATACAAGAATTAGAATATAGTTCATGTGAAGTCAATAACCAGAACTGCTCAAGCCAACTAATGGGCAAGCATAGACCTTGAGCCAAACATATGGGGTAGGGGTACAGGCACCTTCATGTGAAGGAGACCAGTGTGAGATCAAAGGTAGAGTGTGTCACCTGCTAGATGGCTGGTTGAGTCAGACATTGATTATGTCTAGCTCCCAACAGAAAAAAAGCCTGCCCTCAAAGCCCCCGCTCATAGCTGACCCCAAAGTGGCCGACAAAAAATGCCGCTTCATTAGAGGATTATTAGTCTTTCAAAATGTCATTACTCACCAGAGGCAAAGTGACCTCTGCAACAGGGCCTTTTGAAAGGATGTCCCCACTCTGACCTGTGCTGAAATCACACCGCTGGTTTTCATTAATACAGCCTGTCTCTTTTTTTGGACATTCGTTGATTGGTTAATATTGTCAGGGCATGTTGACATTTTACTCCATGATTCTCCAATGGGCACTTTTTAGTAAAAGTCTATGGTCATGCTAGTTATCTGATTGCAAAGGCGGTTGACTGAAATATCTCAAAACAGGGATCTCATATTGCAGCTTTAAAACAGCACACAAACTCCCAGCACACAGAGCACTCTTAACATTCAGAAAACATTTAGTGTTGTTGTCGCCTCTCGCTTCAGTAACGCTTTCCTCGCAGGATGCCGCGACTGTATCGTGGCTTAATCTTATCTGCCCTTAATCTCATCAGTTTCAACAGGTCGGACGCTCGGCGGGCGCTCGGGAGCTGAGGAGTGTCCATCGTGTCAGATGAGGTCCGTCGATAGCGCCCATCAAACGCAGGGTGATCAAAGCTCGGCCCGGGTAGTCGCACAGGCAAGGATTAGTGTACATCTTGCAGAACCCCTGTTTGGGAAGGGGGAGGAGGAGGGGGGGAAATGTCTCTTCCAATAAAGAGATTATGTTGAGAGCGAAATCTAATTCAATGCGAAGTGCAGAGCTTAAGACTACAAGCTATGGATGTGCATTGTATATGTGTGTGTGTGTGCGCATGTGTGCGTGCATGCGTGTGTGTGTGTGTGTAGTAGGTATCTTGTCTGTGTAATCATATTCAAGACTGGATGGCAGACCCAGAGTGATGGAGATAGAGATAGTGATTCTCTCACTATCTCACTATCTCTCTCAAGGCTCTGGGCAGACCGTGTCAGGGTGTTTTGAGTATGTTGTTAGTAAACAATAATGCATGTACCTACAGTGGACCTTCTCTTTTGTCCGAAACATTCTTTTTATTGCTGAATAACACTGCATAGTACTTACAAGATGTAAATGATCCATTTATAATGTTTTCATTACACTGGCTCATTTTACTAAATAACACAATTATGTATTCTTAAAAATATATATAATATTTGATAAGCCAGTGTATGTCCGTTTGAACTGTTTCTAGATGCGTGGGTGAGTGTCAAGTGTGTCTTTACAATACATAATGTCACTATGAGTATAGTAGATAATTATTCTGTTATGTGCATACTAATGTATTTTTTAAATTATTATAGACATCTCAAAACATTTTTATTATATGAGTAAGTATTATATTGTAATATCCTATAGTATGTTGTCCACTATTTAGTTTCCCATGTCCCTCAGTTTAGTTATCAAAGCTGATGTCCAGATTCATTTACACATGAATTTCCAATCTAGGCTTTGTGATGCCATATTTGATGAAGAGGTCTTTATATCTTGCTAATAATTGTCTCTCATTGATTTGATCTAATTACTGGCGTCAGCCGGTGTCAGCGTTCTGGAGTATTTATTATGACTTCATCAAAGAGAATTAAGCTCGGACGTGACCTAGACGTGATCCTGGCAAGAGTGTGGTCATCCATGAGGATATTGCTTTGAAGTTGCCTCCCTTTGAAGTGAATAAAGGAGATATATAATGGCAAAGCCGGATTCATTTGGCCAGATTACAAGCAGCCAGTCGTTATAAACTAGCCCTTATGAGAATATGCTTTGTAGTACATTACACTGATGTCTCCTCACCACTGCACATAAGGAAGCATTTATGACCTCACACATAAATAGCGCAATGATAATTTCATGGCGCGCTTCAGGAAGTGACAACTCAAGACTGATTTAAGGTATTACATTAATATTACTGCCTTATTAATATAGGTTGTTAAATAGCAACTGGATGTCGGCCATTACTGGGTGACAAGTAGTGAAAGGAAAATGGTGAGGAAATGAATCCATTAGGAGAAGAGACAAATACAAACATGAAATAAATAATAAATAATAAATAAATAAATAAAGGCATTGTGTTGCTCCAGTCAAGCTTGAAAGGAAGAAGAGAGAGTCAGTGTGTGCTCAAGGAAGGTCAGTCAGAGAAGACTTCTTTACACACACTTATAGAAACATATACACAGAGGTGCACAAACACCCACACAGAGAGAGAGAGAGAGAGAGAGCGAGAGAATATACTGCTAACAGGAACTCTGTCATCTCTCCAGTAAACCATGCCACAGCCATATGCCACCGTGACACATCTGACAAGCAACATCAGGAAAGGGCAGCAGACCTCATGGCCTGACCACAGAGCTGTGAAATCTCATATACATAACAGCATTAATAGAGAAGGAGTACCGGTAAATAAGTGCTCTGGGATCCTCTGCACCCCTCATATTCCTGATGCACACAAATATCCTACTCTTCCATATCTTTGAGTGTGAGACAGTACACTGGTTGCAATATGCACTATTTGTTTTCATGACACCAATGAAATTCATATACCGGTAGATAAAATGTACTGTAACAGACACGTGGTAGTTGGAAACACTGTTGTGTTACAAAGAAATAATTATCCCCTGCAGAAATGTGTATTTGCTTGCTAACCAACAAGTAATATAGATGATTCTCCTGTGGTTTCATGTGCATAAGATTCTGGCATCCTCTGTATTCTATCCTTAGGGAGCAAGTAACCTCATAAGCATTCATCCAGAATTACATCTTAATCATATGCTCATTCTTAGATGTTGGAACGGGTCTGGCACTTGGATGGAAGTGGGCGGTGAGCATGATATTGTGCAAGTTGTGTACATCTAAAGACAGCCGATGTTTTACATGCCATCTGACACATAAGAGTGAAGACTGAACAACCATGTTGTTCATTTCATTTTCAATATCAACTTTGGGCAGCTGAGAATTCCCTGGAATTAGTCCACTCATAGCTCTCGTAGATGGCCTGCTGATTCAGCTGTCTTTCTTATTTGACAATAGAACATGATCCCGACATTGAAAGCTGACAGAGAATTAAACATAAGTCAAAATAAGTCGCTGTGTTTGCTATTACCGACTCTCTGCCAAACTTGTGTTGTCTATTATTGGTGGTTTGGCATTCCTTTCACTTTTTTGACGGTGGATCTTGAGTCAAAGGAAACAAGAAACATTCTCTCTGTGCACGATCTTCGACCAGTTGTCAGATCTTGATAACAAAAAAAAAACCTTTTCACACAATAGTATGCATGTAACTCAGTCCAGCTATTCTAGCCAAGCAATCACTTCTGTCTAAGAACCTAAACAGCCTAGGTTTGACCTACAGCTGTAGCTGATTGGTCATACATATGTCATCTTGAGTTTGTCAAGCAAAATGTATAGATTTTGGCCCTTCTGTGGATTCATTGTATTCCAGGCATGGCATATTATTGACCCAACTAACCTGCCAAAATCTGCCTGAGAGCATACTTCTGACACAAATATTACATAAATATTTGTGTGTGTGTGTGTGTGTGTGTGTGTAAATGGATCAGAGCCAATCATTTCCTAGTGGGAAAGAGAAAGCCCTTTTGTATTGCTACATTAAATTGAATTGAAGTTGTCAAACTTTGGACCAAAGGCTCGTGGTCAGTCTCATAAAATACCACCCCTATTCAGTTGTGTGTTTGACAGCCCACAGTCCCTATTCCATCGTGGGTGTGTCCACCTCCATGTTTTCCTACGTCGTTGATTCTCGATACTATATGTTGTAGGCATTACTGCATGTATATGAGAACACTGAAGTTACATACATTCACCCAAACCTACTCCCTGTCACATTATCTCTTTCTCTCTCTCTCTCTCTCTCTCCTCCTTTACCCATGATTTTATACTTTTACACAGTGCTCATCTTTCAGTCCCTGCCCTGCCATGCAATTATTTCTGCCATTAATGGCCCTGTTCTCCCGCATGCCCTTTGAGAGCTGCACAGGATCACTGTCAAATAGGAAAAAATAGATCTGGTGCAAAACATGACATGAATGTCATATAATGTCAAAAATAACCATTTAACCCAGTGGGTTTCATGTATGACAAATGTGGTCAATGATATCTGATCCAGCAGCCACCTGGACTGTGTAGCTAAGACTTCTATTGAGTCCACAATTAAGGTTTATCTTGCCCTCTTACAGAGTGTATCAGGCGACCTCCCCAGGGAGAAAATAAGTTGCAAGAGGAAATTGTCTGGCAGCAAAATCAGTCCGAAATGCAAATATAAAACATTAGAGAGAATCTGATGCCACATCTGTATCCTGTATTTGTTAATCTGTCAGATGGGAAGTATAGCGAAAGGAAACTATGTATGGTATGTGAGCATTTTGCTATTGTTATAACTCTGATGTGGTTAATATAATTTTGATTATTGTAAAATTCCCTTCATTTTCCCAGTGCTCAGTGGCCCCTCACTTGACACACCATATCTCTCCGATTGACTTGCATTAGCATGTTTTAATCTCCGTCTTTTAGTATTCATCTGAGAGTTGTAGTCCGCGGAGAAGCACATCTTAAAACTCCCCCGTCTCCCCTCCCAGCCACCATAAAAACGGCAGGCCATCATAACGTGATGTGTGGGAGATGAGTTCATCGGCAAGCCACTGACAGCCGATTGTCAAAGCGGCCGGTGATCTACGGCTCCAGTGGTGGGAATGGAAAAGGGACGGGCTCGCTCCCACGGAGAGCAGTACGTCACCGCAGCCACCAATGACACACTGTCACCGCTTGGCCCCCTCTGCTCACCCACACACTGCAGAGGGGAAGCATTTGGTCAAAAGAGAAACAGACATCCTCCTTCAAAAGGACGTGCTCTTCAAGAGTCAAACATTCAAATGAGACTAAACAGAGAAATGTAACATGATTGATTAATTAATTCATCGGAGACCCTTGATCATGGGAAACGTATTGACCGTTTCAAGAGAGTTCCGTTATCAGCATCATAGTTGTTCCCACAAGGCTTCCATTTTAACATTGCTTATCACCCGGAGAGAAGAAATAATCTTTTCTGATTGGCTGGCGGGGTGGCTTTTAATTCTGAATAATGGGACACCTATGAAGTAGATCTGGTAATAAAAGTTTAATTCCATATCAATTCCATATTCCGTTCCATATCAATGCTTATGAATGGTAACTATAACAATGATAGTAGGACGACGGTTGAGCCTGGAGGCAGGCTTCGCAACAATGGAATCAACTGTAAACAAGCTAACTGTCCATGCTATCGCTGTTATAGGGCCAACGAAAGTTGTACAACAAGCTGAACTAGTGAGCTTCTTTTTAAACGGAACCACGTGTTTCCTTTCCTTTACAGTGGCAACCGGGTGATAAGCGGGATAACGGCCTTCCAGGTGTGTCCAGTTATTCGGAATTGATGGACTCGCGCGTCGGGGAGTTCTTTGCCCCTCGCCCTCATCCATTAATTCCGTATAACAGGACACCTCGGCAGCCGTTATCCCTTATGTTATCTTGAAGCGTAAGTAGATTGGGAACAAAATAGAACGTTCAAGCATTGTTTTTGTTTATCTTGTTGATAGAATCTTTACTTAAACTTAGCAGAAGCCTGCTGTGTTCTCAGGGTTTCCAGTGACCTCTTGTACTCAAGACAAGAGCTCTGCTATCAACACACGTCACATGTGACACTGTGTGCATGTGAAGTGAGCCATCTCCATTGAGGCTAATCTAATACATTCTCCAGTCCGTCAGAGGGGGAGGGTTAATTGCATCAGGAACTTGCTGATGTTTCCTCCAAGTCAGGGGCAGTGTGCTTGGGTTCCCACTGGCCTCATCTCAGCGGCAGGCCAGCCAGGGGTGAGGAGTCTTTAACCCGGCCAGAGGAAGCCTGGCTCCGACAGAATGTCCTCGCTTCAACCGCAGAACTGCTCTTGCCCAGTGTTATGACCCAAGGGAGCGAGTGGGGGGACAACCGAATCAGCACCAGATCAAGAGCTGACTTCCATCTCTCTGACACGCTAACTACATTAGCCTAGCACAAGACATATGTTCTCATTTTAAACATGAAAAACCATGTGTTGTCGTTTTTTTTTTCCCTGTGTGAACACCATTAACATAACAACAACGGAAAATAAAATAAAAAAGGATAGATGACATCCGCAACAAAGTTTGACGCAAGAACGTTCCAGATGGATTAATGACCCCTGGAATGAGCAGAGGTCATTCAATTTGTCATGGAGACACCTAAGCTGATCACATTCATCTCTTCGGGCCGAGTGAGCGATGAGAAGGCGAGCGGAGAGCTTAGGGGCCCGGCAAGCCCGGAGTCAGATGCCCGTCGCTGGACCGAGACCGTGGCCTATATAGAAGAGCGCTGCTAATCGCTGCGGACCTCTTAAGCCAAAGTCCTCCGACGATTAACAAGAGAACAAGAGACGGCTCAATCAGCTCGCTGCAGCCACATGTGTCAGAGTTGAGTGAGAGCAGATGGCTGGGACGCTGGGACACTGGGACAGAGAGCTGGGACAGTCGTCCCGTTTTGTGGCGAGAACACGGAATGAAGGCGGATATGGACAAACACACACAAAAAAAGAAATCGGAGAATATGTTGAGGAAAGTCATCAAGAAAAGCTGAAAGCTCTTATTCAACTAAATGAGTTTAAAACACCACATTTTAAGTCCAACACCACATTTTAATAACCACCTTTTCTCTGACTCTCTCTCTCTCTCTCTGACTCTTTCTCTTTCTCTCTGAGGTACACTTTGAGTCCTCTCCTGCTGGCCAAATATCTACGGGGAATTTATTTGTGCTATTTCTAGTTTGTCATCAAAGCCATGTGTCTCCCACACCCTCCCTGTATCACCTTACGCTGCACCAGCCTGTAGGATTCCAGCTTCAGTCGGGAGTATTCACTATTGGGCGATTGTGTGTGCTGCCGGATACACAGCACAATGAAAAGGAATACTTTTGCACTTCCCGCCGACTCAGTCCCCCTGCTGGTTTATGGAAATGCCATTTTATTTCAAACACTTTGGTGTTGAGTAAACAAAAAGAGTTGACAGAAGCAAAAGTTTAACATGAATGCCCTCAGTTTTTACATGCCCAAGGAAAGGGGTTTGTTTAGAACTCGTAAAAACATAATTTTTTAAATGTTCAACAAATAATGTCTTCACAGCATAGTCAGTACAAAGCTGATGTGATCAGACATCCCTACAATGCACTCACAGGCAAAGAAATACAATCTATATGGAATATAAAGTCAGTAATCGATTACCGATGTTTGATTCAACAAGGAAATGTTGATCCTTTGATCCCCAGCAAGAAAGAAAAGACATCTGAAAAGATTACAACTTTTCTAATCGGCACAAATACTTCTTATTCTCCCTTCTTCACCCAATTTCTTTCTCTCTTTTCCTTTTTATCAATCCATTTCTTGATGCCTTCTTGGGCTCAGGCCACTGAATCCAATTACAATGCAACCCCTTAAGCCCTTTGATTCTGCCAACAAAAGTTTGTGGTCTCCCAGCATGTAAGCTGTCTATCAGATAATGGAGGACTCAAATTCGCCCCTGCCTTGCTGCCACACTGGCTGGCTGGAGGTGGCCGGGCCCCCACATCTACCTGTCACCTAGCCTGGCTCACCGGCCGTGTCCTCCTGTCTTCTCCAGGGAAATCTGTGGAGAGCAGCCGCCCTTATCAATGTGCTTTTCAGGCTGGCGGTCCACCCCCACCACCCCCCCCCTCCCACACACACACACACACACACACACACACTCCCTCTCCTCTCGCGCCGGGCCGCTCTCGATGACAGCGGGTGCGGAGGCCCCCCTAATCTGCCTAGACTTTAACAAAATTAAATCCAGGGGCTGTGGCACATGGGCAAGACGGGCGCGAGGACGAAGGCAGGTGGGAGGGGGAGGTTTCCACGATATGCCCGCCACGATACAGACCGGGCGGACATTAATGCGGAGGGAGGCTGCATCTGCCAGCGATACGCACCCAGAGAGCAATCGCCAGCTCCCTAACATCCAAACCCATCAGGTCTCATTAGGTGGTGCGGGACGCAGTGGCCCGCGCCACGCGTGCTGGTAAATGACCCACGCCGCCACTGAGCTGTGTTTAGGGCACGTCGCATTCGCTCGGAGGATACTGAATCCAATTTTGGCAAATTGATCAAAGGGAGGCAACAGGATTTTAATCAAACCACACAATTAATGTAATTACTTTGCATTATTTGAATGAATTGCCAAATGATTGGTATGACAAAATGGCCCATGTTCTTCAGTGTAAATTGCAACGAACTGGATAGTGTTCTGTATATATGACAGCACATACGATCAGCTGACAGTAGACAGTAGATGGTGATATTTCAGCAGCTGCTGAGCAGCAGGGTGACTATTGCATCCCACTAGAATGATTCATTATTATCATTCAGAATAACCTGAATTTGAAATGTTCTGATGTATCATCAAGAAAACTTTACATCACAGTATGTTGAACTTTACCTTGTGTAACTTCCTGTGTAAGATAACATATAGCTTAATCAAGGCCAATTGACCTGTACCAGGGATGGATTACTGCACGGGCCTACCGGGCCCAGGCCCAGGGGCCCAAGGGGTCAGGGGGCCTTGAAGCCCAAGCCTTTGCATGGAATCATTGCCTCAATATCAACAAATCAGGATGTAGGCTATGAATCTGAATGAATTTAGTATTGGCCATCACCAAAATGCACCAGAATACAGGAAATCACATCAAACAAATTAAACATTTTCTGAGGGAGGACCCCCAAACCCCCCCCCCCCCCCCCCTCCCACATATACGACAATTAGTGGGGGGCCCTTAATAAATCTGGGCCCAGGGGCCCGAAAGTTCATAATCCGCCCATGACCTGTACACATATAACACTACCCTTTGCACATGGCTTCCATAGTGACTGAGGACCTCTTCAGGAGGATGACAGGATAGAGTGGTCTACCCCTCTCCATTTTTGCACCTACTTATTGTACCTACACTACATATGTGCTTTCTGAAAGGGACCCAATGCCGTTTTGGCAATTTCTTCCCTATTTTCTCTGAGCTTTCTCTGAGCTTCCCCTACAGCTTAAATATAGCTATATTGTATTTTACGACACTCCTCGCTCGCCAAGTCTGCCGTTTCCTCTTTCCCTGTTCCTCTGACAGCAGTTTACTCGCTTTCTGCTTCTTTTCGCTGGCTTTGCCATGACGAATGTCTGAGAAACTCCATCGTTACCTTGTTCTAGCCGGTGCCGTGAGGCTGGCGGCTCGCCGGGCCAAAGTTGCAAGGCTCACAGGCGCTAGGGGGAAGCGAGATGTTTAGATGAGATGGCGAGATGGAAAAAGTCATATAACCATTCCAATGACTCCAAAGCTGTTAAAGGGGAAATCCGTGTAAAATGGATTTTGGATATGCTTAGCATGATAACGAGTTTGAACGTTCGTTGGGGAGCAAAAAAACGCCAAATCGTTGCATTCTAAATTTGCCTGTTTTCAGCCGATTCTTCCAAAATGCTAACACTAGTAGCAATAGGGCATTTCTCAAAAAGATTGCTAAATTTAAACCATTTACGAGGCTCAAAGTAGCCCGACACTTCTTTGATCGTATAATGAGGGTCCTAACATGTAAAACAAGGCATTGCCAACTTTGTAAATGTACAGATAGTTTATTAAAAAGGACTGTACACAGACAACACCTTGAGACGTTTACCAGTCAGCGCCATCTTGACATTTTAAAGTCCCTACAACACAGATCTTGCATGTTTTTGACGGAAGTAAATGGAAAGTAGCTACTTCCGTCAAAAAACGCGAGATCTGTGTTGTAAAATTAGCGATCATTTTACCATGAGAAGTGCCCTATCGCTACCAGTGCTACCATTTTGGAAGCTTCCGCTAAAAACAGGCTAGCTTAGAATGCATTGGATTAGCGTTTCTTTGCTCCCCAACAAACTCGTTATCATGCTAAGCATATCCAAAATCCATTTTACACCGGATTTCCCCTTTAAGTTAAGGTAAATTAAGCTAAAAAACACTTTTAACACTCTAACTCTTCTTACTCCATATATTATATTGTAGATAATATTTCATTTTGTTATGCAGATGAAAAGCAAAGCATTAACAGTACACAGCTGAACCACTCTTTGGTGTGATCTCAAACAAACAGTTCCAATCCACCTCATCACTTGGGTGGAGGTGCAAAGAACAATTAGCGAGTCAAATTTGGTGTGGGGATGGGAATTTATAAGAGGAGCTGAATGCTAGCAGGCCCCCAAGCTGGTCTCTATTCGTAGGCCCACTGGCTCCCCTCATCTCTCACAAGGAGGAGGGGGGGGGGGTGAGTACAGTGATGAGTGCAGTTTAATGGCATGGACTGATGGAGGTGATCAGAATCCACGTAATGTCTGGCACGTGGTCTGAGTGAGGCAAGGCATGTATTGCTCTGTTAGTAAGTGTGTAATTATATATGATTCATAGAAGAAGGTAGATTTTAGATGGGTGAATAGAGTTCCCATCATGTTCTACAGAGGGGAGAGGTGGAGGAGGGGGGGGGAGCGTGGCTCATGCAGAAGCCCCTTTCACACCAGCTGCCTGGGATCCTCCATCATTAGAGCCTCTGGGTGAAGCTGAGGAGGCAGGAAATGCCGCCCCCCCCCCCCCCCCCCACACACACACACATAGACACGCACACACATACAGCCATAGACACAGAGTTGATAACAAGCTTCCTCTCCTAAAGGCACCACATCAGTGCAGTGGGATCACTTAGGCTTAAAGAGACTAGAGGCAGGGTGAGAGATAGGCTGAGGGCGAAGGCTGATATGCCTTATCTCTCCCCCATCTTGCCATGATCTTAGCAGCGACGCTGTCTTTAAGAAATATGGCCATTGACCGGTGACAGTGTGTGAGAGATTGCCATAGAGAGAGAGAGAGAGAGAAGTGGGATGACAGATCAATACAGAGAAATGGCTGGCTTTTGGAAGGGAAAAAATGATGAAGAAAGAGACATCCCTACCGTCTGAGCACCTTAACGCGGGTTAAGTGGAAATCAGAGAAATGTACTGGAACTGTTTGTCACCGTGATGGACGGGGACCCGTTTTCTTTACATCGCGCTCACACTTTTTTCCTTCCACACTTTAAACAGCGAAGCATAATGCAGTCATCATTAGTCACCAGCTATACGTAAAATATGAAAAGAGTCTCTCATAATTGGCCCATAGATCACGGCCCGACTTCCCCAGTCAAAGAGGTGTCACAGGAATTGATGATGGCTAAGATGGATCTGGTGCCTGGCTCCACTGCTGTAAATAGAACAAGGTATCGGAAATCCCATTTGCTGGCCCCTGTCCTGGGCTACGGTCACAATTTTTAAATATAAATTAATAATCGCTCATATTTATAGCACTTTGACTCCCCACCACCGCCACACCACCCACCCCACCCCTCCACTGGAGACTGTGACCCTTTTGACCGGAGCCACATAGTCTGAGGTCTGAGAGCAGTGGGGCTTAGGGTGGTGGTGGTGGTGGTGGTGGAGGAGGGAGTGTGACAGTGTGCACTGGCCGTGTGCTAAAGTGCAGCCCTCAGCCCATGAGATGGAGGGATTCTATGTTCCTCCATATGGAAATGTAATGTGCACTTTCTTTGATCACACTCAGGCGGCGATGAACAGGATCTAGGCCACCATTCACATCTGTATTGATTTTTGTTTCGTTTCTGTGAGGTTTGTCCATTTTCGGTAATATAATGCCCACCCAGGTATGTAATAGGGCTGCATTGTGTGGCATGAACACTCCATGCCTCCACTCCACTCCACTCCTTCACTTCACTTAAATTGTGTTTAAGTAAATATGTTATGCTCTGTGAAAGGGCATTGGAATAGGTGGAACACATGAAACAATTTAGCTGCAGTAGTAGTGCTTAGCCTAAACAACAATGTAGTTCCAAGCATGTATGCGATTAGAAAATCGCTGTGTTGCATTTTACATTGACATTTGTACACAGTGTAATTATACTAGTCACAACATGTAAATAGAACAATGTTTGAGGTATTTTCTCACTTTTGGGAGATAGGCTAGTTGGAATTGCCCACCTCAATGAGCTATGCTAAGCTATACTAATGGTGGGTGCTTCAGACTGAGTTACTTACTGCACACACAGATGAGAAAGGTATGTATCATCTTATCTTACTCTGGGGGACATGGTGAATAAGCTAATTTCCCTTAATGTTGGCGTGTTCCTTTAAGCTTGTGTATGGTGAGTGGTCTGGCGCATAATGGCTGCCGTGCAGCTCCCAGGTGGGTGCTACACATTGATGGTGGTTAGTGAGGTTCCCCCTTCACTGTGAAGCGCTTTAGGTGTCTTGAAAAGCGGGTAACACTTTACACGGGTGAGTTCATAACACATTCACAGCAGCTGTCATAAACTGCACATAAAGCATTCATGACTGTTTCATGAAACATGACTCAACATTCATACCAAACTTCCATGAATGTGGAAGACAGAACGACAAAATGTGTCAAAATAAAGGTCCATCAATTGCAAAGCAGCATTGCTGTTTTTGTTCCAAACCTCTTACCTGATCATGTCACATCTGAGTTAATGGGCTACTCCTGTGCCAAAAAGACAGAACATGGTCAAGCAAATCATTTTTGTTTCATAAAAATGTATTTGTTTTATGATACCTTTGCAGATGATCTCTCATCTTTTTCTACTGGGAATGTCCAACCGTTCCAGGTTACACAAATACGGGTCAGCTGAATGTAGGCTAGTTTACCTCCCAGTGTTAAATTCAGTGATTATGAATACTTCAGAACTATATGTATAGTAAAGTGACATTCGATGTAGACTTCATAAGATATTCATGAAATATTTACAAAGGCTGGAGAGAAAAACGGCAATGCTGCTTTGCGATTGTTGGACTTTTATTTTGAAAAGTTGTCATCGTTCTGTCTTCCACATTCATAAAAGGTTTGGTATGAATGTTGAGTCATGTCTCATGAAACAGTCATGAATGCTTTATGTGCAGTTTATGACAGCTGCTATGAATGTGTTATGAACTCACCCATCAAGTAAAGTGTTACCGAAAAGCGCTATAGAAATGCAATCTGTTGTTGTTGTTGTTGTATTGCTCTTACAGTCAAAAGCTGTTCATCAGGATGTGAAACTTTTGGGATCAACCCAACCATCCTAGAAATTAGGTAGCAAAGTTTCCCAGTAACCTAAAATTCCGGGTCGAAGGCAGACCGTCAGACTCCCGGCATATGTGCTGTGAAGTTTTTTTTTGTTGCTCATCCCAGTTGATGATAAATCACTCAAGAAGGATAAATCTATCACTCACAGCTGACACGCTGCCATCTCAAATGAACCCACGCAAGTCAAGTCACCTTCCTCTTCCTGTTTTTTTCTTCTTGCTCGTCTTTTTTTTTCTCTTCCCTCAGCCCACACTAAAGCTGGCTTTGCTTGACACTGTGTCCCGAGCTGTCACATTGATGGAGTGAAGTTCGATATGAAGTGAACTGCAACATCTTGACACAAAATGTCAATATATCAGATTCGTAGTTGCTTCATTGCTTCTCATGCTCCAAGTATGCTTCACTGGCTCTCTCTGCTCTGCACTTGCCCTCCTGATGTGTTCGGTTATATATTTTCTCCCTGTCGCTGGTTGCCCACATGAACTGTTGTTTTCATACCATTATTGTAAAGTCAACGATTTTTCTTTTGGAAAAAAAAAAAATCTATGACTTACGGCCTTTTCACATCAATTTCCTTGTACTTTAAACTGCGCTAGACATCTTTTGGATTCCATCTGTGCTGTGTTTGGTTTTATTCTGTGTCGCTTTGACCCAAACAGTTCATTTTTGCTCCACGGACTTGGTTTGGCTCTGCTGAGAAAACCCTCCTCAAAGGAACCAGTTGTTGAGTCACAGCCATCATGTCACTAGTTCCCTCTCACATCCACAAACACATTTCAGGAGCACTTATTGACGAAAAAAGGAAATGTTCCGCAGAACCAATTAGTAGCCGCCGAACTCTGCGTGCCCTGCAGAATGCGCCGGAACATCCATCACCTGTACGTTTAACTATTAAGCATTTTGTTCCAGCGATTTGTCATGGTGTCAGGGTGCCAGCCTATCAGTATTATGTTGTGAAAGGCAGGGAAACAGAAGGAAAAACAAGCCCCATTACTGATCACTTTCTCCCCACACAGACAACCAAGGCTCCAGGGGCTAGTATGTGGATGCAAATCTTTGTATATTTCTTCTTTTTCTTTCCTCCTTCTTTTCTCTTTCCTAGCCTCAGTGAATCAGAAGTCATGGTTACAGTGATACCCGTCTATCAAGGAGCCACCATGGAAACGGCATGTGCTTGACTGTGAAGTGTGAATGGTCGCGGAATTATAGGAAGTTGCCCAAAACCTCTCCCGAAAGAAAATATGTCACATTTTTAGCACAATGGTTTCCAAGGGCCATTTGTGCGACGGGCTGAAAAGAGCCAATGAGTTGAAGAGAGGGAAATGTGTGCGGGGTGGAAGGCCAGCATCACTCCATTGTCACTGCTGTTCACTCTGTGACCCGTGATTAAGTCTGCTTTATCACATCGGGGTTTTTTCCCCCCTGATTTTTCTTTTCTTCTACTCCGCCTCCCCCCCCCTCCTCCTCTGTTAAACGGCAAGACTGTACATCCATCAGAGGGATGCTTTGCCCCAATCCCCCAGTGGGATCTCAAATTATTCCCTCCCCTGCAAAGACCGAGAGACCCTGAGAAGAAAATAGATAGGGAGAGAGGGAAAGAGAAAGAGAGAAAGAGGCATGTGGGGGGGCAGGTGGGGGGTACGCACTCAACTGCCATCTTCTCATCTCCTCTCTGCTAAAGCTGTTTCCTTGGAGCCTCTCGCTGTCTTTCAGAGAGGAGTTGTCGCCACACCAGACTCTTCAGAGTGGAGTAAACAGCCCCCACTGTCCCCTGGGAGATAACCACTCCGTAATCTCCACTGGAGACCCTCGCTAACACACACATTCTATTGTTAGGCCCTCAAAACATCATCAATGGCACCACACCAGAGGAGAGAAGTAAACATACTTCCACCATCGTTGCCAAAATAATTGGGAAGTTCTTAACATTGCTATTGCCATGCTATAGCACGGTTATCAGAAGCTAAATATGGTGGTGGATGAGAGAGAGAGAGAGAGAGAGAGAGAGAGAGAGAGAGAGAGAGAGAGAAGAAGAGGAAGAACTGCTTGAGGGAGAACAAAGGAGTTGCATGGAGAAGCATGGAGACCCCCTTGTGCATAGACCCCCCCCCCCCACACACACACACACACACACACACACACACACACACACACACACACACTTCTTGTTTGTTGCCGTCTCTAAGCATCACCTAGTATTTTTTTTTTTGGAAGGGATTTTCAAAGTGCTGTGGTGACTCTGCCAGTGAGCCGGTGATCAGAATGGACAGTCCCCCTTAGCGCCGCTGCAGCCCACAGCCTGGCAATCCATCATCCCTGTCAGCCAGCAGAGATTCCTCCCCACGTCCACAGGACCTGCTAAAGAGTAAAGTGGGCCATGCACCACACACTTTATACCCCCCACAAACACATACATTACACACACTCACGCACACACACACATGCACACACACACACACTTATCCTCTGAGGTAATGTTCCTGTGGATGAGATGTAGATGATGTCATGAAAATACTGTAGATGAGTATGATTTCTCTAAGCCTAGACATAATGCCGTAAAAAAATAAACTACAATAAAACACTGTATATACTGTACGTGCATACATATCTGTGCATTAGCATTGGATGAGCTGATTATGCCTGTGATGAACTCTGCGCAGGCTGTGAGTTAAAGCAGTGATATGCGTGAGTTAAAAGCCAGGGAGCGGCGGCTCGGGACACACACACCGCCACTGAATTGCAAGCAGCTCCTCCTCCACCTCCGCCGAGAGAGCCAGCCCCGGGCTCGCCACCTATCCACCCGCCCGCTCGCTCCCCCCGCGCATTTCATCAAGCTGCGGTGTGCCGGTGAAATATGCAGCCGCCGAAGGTAATGTGTCCCATCTCTGTCCATGCAGGGAGAAATTGATGGCCCGGGCTCGTATTTACAGCCCCTCCCAGCTGATGATGGGACCCGGTCTTACGGTCGAGGAGAGGCCGGGCCGACTCATCGATAACCCGCAGAGGCCGCGGCGGTGCCAGGGCGCTGGCCTGGAGCAGTAACGCCAAATGTAAACACTAAAAATGGAGTGAGCGCCAAGTCTACCTCTGTGTATATAAGTACTATAAGTGCATCCTCTGATTGATTTCACTTTTAAAAATGGCGCATGACGTCATCATCAAGTGGATAAACATATTTGCCAATATGAGCACAAAAATGTGACACGGAGGGGACACATGCCACACCAAACTTTTCAGTGGAGAAGCCTTTAGGTGAACCGACTGTAAAAATGTGTGGACTCATGTGTGGAATCTCCCACAGCGCCAATCCTTGGCATATGATCTTTTATGTATGTATGTATCACATGTAAAGATCAATGAAATGGATGTTCATTCAAGTAGATAGCTCCAAGTACCTTTTAAAGGTTAATATTTTATTATTTATTTTCCCACCTTCATTTTGTTTCAATACCACAAAGATTTTCAAGATGAACATTCATCCCACCAGTTCTATATTGAATATAATTGTACCTCTAGATTTTGGTACTCTGAACATGAAATAGATGTACAAGGATCCACAGGACTATGAGCAGTTACCTATTTGTGTAAGCAATTTTCGATTGTATTATTTGTAATACATGAAAAAATATGTCTATATTATTATTATAAATATATGATTATTCTACATTTGGCAGAATTACCAATTCATAAGAACAAGAGCAGACTACCGGCAGCATAACCAGTATTGACTCTTGGCTACAGCGAACTCAAAACATCTCTTTGTAAATTGAGTGTATTTGGCAATGATAAGCAATTCAAATGGCTGCTCCCCCAGAGAGAGAGAGAGAGAGAGAGCAAGAAAGGTTGACTTGGCAAACCAAAATCACACACAAATACACACACACACACACACAGTCACACACACTCCCCAGTAATTCAGAACCAGTCGAGCAAAACCTGTCAAAACACGACCCAAAGTCGACAAGGATACATGGCTCATTAATCTGGCCAGCTGACGTGCCGGACCTGCCTGTGATCAGCTTTATAATTCAACATGAATTACAAGTTTATGCAAAGCAGCGGCGTGTCACTCAGCCCTAAGGAGCCAAGAGGCGCACAGACCCAGCGTGGGAGCCTCCCAGCCTCACTCTTCTGTTCTGCACGGGGGACATGGAGCCTCCCAGCCTCACTCTTCTGTTCTGCACGGGGGACATGGAGCCTCCCAGCCTCACTCTTCTGTCCTGCACGGGGGACATGGAGCCTCCCAGCCTCACTCTTCTGTCCTGCACGGGGGACATGGAGCCTCCCAGCCTCACTCTTCTGTCCTGCACGGGGGACATGGAGCCTCCCAGCCTCACTCTTCTGTCCTGCACGGGGGACATGGAGCCTCCCAGCCTCACTCTTCTGTCCTGCATGGGGGACATGGAGCCTCCCAGCCTCACTCTTCTGTCCTGCATGGGGGACATGGAGCCTCCCAGCCTCACTCTTCTGTTCTGCATGGGGGACATGGAGCCTCCCAGCCTCACTCTTCTGTTCTGCACGGGGGACATGGAGCCTCCCAGCCTCACTCTTCTGTTCCGCATGGGGGACTTCATCAGCGTGGTGCTCCACTGACCCGCACTCCCAATCACATCACTGGGTCAGCATATAGGACTGTATACAGTATGCAGATTACAGATGCCGGGAAACAGTTGTGAAGAAAAGCTGCCAACAATTAGAGATTAGTGCCAATGTGCCATTGCTGACTGATTACCAAGAACTACTCTCAATCTATGTGTATCTTACTTGTGTAATTCAGCTGTACAGGTTATTTTTTAATATCGTTTTGATGTGCCACACAGATTGTCATCCTAATTGCCTCCACACACCTGTTGCATTATATATGGAGCAATTATGAAGCAATCCAATGTGAAGTGTGATTAAATACTGTGGGGTAATTAAACAGAAATGTCATTAATTGCTGTGTAATAGTGAAACAGAATAGACAGTTCCACGCGGTTTCCTGGTATTTTGCAGCAGTCAGCCACCAACGTCGCAAGATTCCAGACAGGGAGTTTAATTATACAAGTCACAAGCTCCCGCTGGAGCAGCGTAGGAATGCCGACGCAGTCCAAGAGGGGGGCATAGAAATTAGAGCTCTTGCTCCAGCACGTCTCAGTGTGTACTCATGCCACTCCTCATCCTAGGGTTGGATGTTTGTATATTGTCATGTGTTAGGGGAGAAAAGGGTATTGTAATTAGGTCTGTCCGTCCACATAATTAGCCCAATGTACTTCAAGCAAGTGGGTCACCATATCTTAGCCTTCCAACTTGATCATCCAGGTGTTGATCAGAATGTAGATTATGGAATTTGGTTCCACTTGGTTAATGTTGTGACAGGGCAAAGGTCTGCAGTCAACTTGGACCTTCATGTTTCAATGTAATTTTTATAGACGCTTTCAACAATAAAAACAAAAACAATGCTTGAACCTTCTATTTGGTTCCCAATCTACTTCCTCTGTATTAAGATAACATATGGAATGTTAAAACGGAAGCCTTGTGGGGCCAACTATGATGCTGATAATGGAACTCTCTTGAAAGGGTCTATATTATTACCTCATTCCACTCATATTGTTACACCTTATGTATTTTGTTGTAACTATGTCAAGTCAAGTCAGATTTATTTGTATAGCACATTTAACATGCACAGAGGGCAACCCAAAGCACTCCACATATAAGACATTGTCGTTGACACAGACTAACAAAGACAATAGATGCCGGACGGAGCGGTGTAGTTGCCAGCGTACCCGTGACACCAAGACATACATTTAAGAAATAACAAACACAAAAGATGCCAGATGGAGCGGCGTAGACGCCAGCGTACCCGTGACACCAAGACATAAAAGACATACAACAAACAAATTAATAAATAAAATAAATAAAAATTAAAAATAAAATTAGTCCAATTTCCAACCGGCTGAAAATGTCCAAGGGCAAAGATGACCCGCGTGAAAACTGCGCACAGCTGTGTTTTCACGATGCAACACCAACAAAGTTCTTAACTGACCAACCCGGAGAATTCACTGGCAGTCTGGAGAGCACTGGAAGGACTAGACAGTCCGAATTTGTGATGGGCGACCCTGCTGATTATCAGCTCGGTGGTCCTAGACAGTGACCGTTTGTTGTTTGTTGTTTCATGGTTGACACTGTCATCAGAATTTCTTAGCACTCAATCCAGACTCCAGGCACCGGTAGATGCTAGCATGGCAGCTCGCATGTCAGCCGCAGCTCGGTGGTCGTGGCAGCTGCAGATCTCTTGCAGATTGAAGTTAGGCACCCTTGCTGAGCAATCCCTCCGTCCAGACATTGGATGTGCAGCGTCACGGATGGATGAGGGACTTCAGAGACATAAGGCAGGCTAGCCAAGGCGCTCATCAGCCCAATGGAAGCTGGTTAACGTTAACTTGACGTTGATGGTGTCAGCCGAGTTTGTTCATCAGAAAAAAGGACTAAGAATAACACAAAAACGATCGAAAATAACATAAATACAAAATATTAACAGAACATTACATAAAATTAAGAACATTACATAAATACAAACAAAAACATGATGCCAGATGGAGCGGCGTGTCTCGCCAGCGTCCCCGTAACCTAGCAACCGATATAACTATGCAAGCTTTTGTACAAGACTCATGAGTGCTTACAGCTTTTTCAATAAATTCAGCTATAGTGTACATCTGTCCATATTTCTTAAGGTCCACGGTATTGGATGTGAAAATTACAGGCGTTAGCATTCTTAAGTCTACTGCTTAAAAGCACGGTGCCCATTATGCAGGCGTGTTTTTTGACTGAGGAAGGAATCCATTTGAGACTTTTCTCTGTCACTTGCAGAAACACATTATAATGACATCAACAGCTCTGCCACCAGGCCCCTTTTGATGTCAGTCACCAGTGATTCTTTTAAGAGCTTCCTGGTCAGGATCCTGACTGGCAGTGGAAGAGGAAATGACACGCGGACAGACAAGGACCGGAGCACCTGCGTCATGATTCATTCCTCAGCCACTGGTCTCATTTTGCAGCAACACTGGCTTATTACATGTTCTACAACCTTTGGAGTGTGTGTGGGTGTGGGTGTGTGCATGTGCTTGTATGTATGTGTGTGTGTGTGTGTGTGTGTGTGTGTGTGTGTGTGTGTGTGTGTGTGTGTGTGCACTCCTTAATAGCCTTTACCACTCAATGCTATTTATCTGTAATAAATTAGCTATTTACAGCTGTGTATGCCCCTCTTTAACACAGCAGGGGTAGAGTTAAACTGTGTATGTCCTCTTTGGAAAAGAACAACACTGAACTCAACTTGAGGACAGGAAAACATCTGGCTTTGTATCAGGCTTGTTTATTTCATAGTGATGGATAATACAACTGTTGTTGTACAAGATTTCTTTTTGCCACTGCATGTCCAACATTCTGAATGTGTCATATAGAACTTCCTTTTTTATTCTCTCACATGACACTGGCTCTTATGCAATCTCAAGAGCAAATAATGAGAAGAGCATATTTACCAGCTTCGTTTGGGAACAAGAAGAAAAAGCAAGGTGATCCACAGTGGTGTCTCAAGCAAAACAAGGACAATGAATGAACTGGTGTAATATTGAGAAAAGGAAGATCAACTGAAGAGAACTATGGGTCGTGGATGTTGGCCACATTCAATTCACTATAGGAGCCACTTATGATGTTCTATCTATTCCACAGAACCTAAGTCATTGGGTTAGTGATGACGGAAGCTGCAAGCTATGTATGGGTCATAAGTATAAGTATAAGTATATATACTCTTTTGATCCTGTGAGGGAAATTTGGTCTCTGCATTTATCCCAATCCGTGAATTAGTGAAACACACTCAGCACACACTAATCCCGGCGCAGTTAGCTGCCTGCAACAACAGCGGCGCACTGGGAGCAGTGAGGGGTTAGGTGCCTTGCTCAAAAGCACTTCAGCCGTGCCTACTGGTCGGGGTTCGAACCGGCAACCCTCCGGTTACCAAGTCCGAAGCGCTAACAAGTAGGCCACGGCTGCCCCCTAATCATGGCTCTTTAAAACAGACAGATTGGAACAGATTGGGAACTCCAGGATTGGAAACCTCTGGTGGATTTCAGAAGGCAACTGCAAGTTCCACAGTGTATTGTTATGACAACTCTGAGACCAGACATGGTGTTGTATTCTGAGTGTTAATGCCACTGCTACTTTATTGAACTAACAATTCCCTTTGATGATGCATTACAGGAAGCCTTTGAAAGGAAGAAGTTAAAGTATGCAGAACTGGTAGTAGAAGCAAGGGAAGTGGCTGACAAGCACACACAAGACCAGTAGAGATACAGTATGTGTTTGAGGCTTTGAAGAAAAGTCAGCCGCAACTCTTTTGTTAGATCTTGGTTTTTGAGTACGAGGACAGATTGACACTGAGATATGTGAAATCGTGGCTCTGTGTTTCTGGCGTGGTACTTGCTGATGTCTCTGTTTGTAACTTGTCCCAACCCATCATGAGTGTGCAGGTGGGTGGGTCCAGGATGCCAGATCCCACCACTGATACCTCTGTTGATATTGTGGGCCTAATTCAACAAAACATTTTTGAAGAAAGGTACCTGCTTGATGGCCACAGTAAAATGCTGTTGGTGACGTGCTGTTCTGCTTTGGTTCTGCCGCCAGCCAATTGTGTAATGCTGTTATGTTTTGTCTCATTTTAGACAGGCTTGGCTGTTGATTGGCCTCTATGGCAGCACATGTTGTACCATGAACGAAAGCCTTTACAGATCCTTGGTACAACATGTGGCGCGTTGGAGATTGCCACAAGCAAATTGTGCACGGTCATTGAATCTTGTGTCATGCTGTATCTGTAAATAGGCTTGGTCACTGTGGGGACAAGACAAGGAATGTAACACCTTTCCTGTGTATGTCTGAAATGAGATCATCAAGATGACACTGGTTAAAATGACTGAATTTCACTGAGTTATAATTTCATCATTTATTCCCATTACCACTGGAAACCATCAAAAACACCTTTCACAAAGTGAGTATTAAAATCTATTCATAATTAAACAGTCATATATGACCCTCCTGGAAATAGCAACTGAAAACATCACACTGACCAGCAAGAGGCTCTGACTGCACACACACACTCTCACACACAACCCGTTGACATGCAAAATCACATGCTTCTTTGCACATGAGCAACCTCTGCCACACCCCACCATACACACACATACACACACACACATACACAGACACATACACACACACACACACACACACACACACACACACAGACCCCATGTGATTATATAGGTATGTTTCCCCTCCTTGCTTTGCTCTGCTCTCCCCCGGTCAGCTAATGAGATCTGCAGGCGAACGGGAGCGGGGGGGAATTGCATTTTCTGGGAGTGATGTACTAGCTGTCACAACAATCAGCATGGCCACTCAGGCCTTTTTTTCTTGCTTTATTTTTTTTTCACTCATACCCACACACACACACACACACACACACACACACACAGACACACACACAACACTTACACACACTTACATACACACACACACAAACACACAAACACACACTTACACACACATGCCCACGCACAAACACTCATACACATCTCTCTAACACAAGTGTTGTGAAAAGAGCAGACACAAGCAGAGAGACATGAGCAAATGTGTCCATCTCCACTCAGCACAAAGATGCCTCACCAGCTCTGACCCTCCAGCTCTTTCTGTTACTCTAACAATCTCTAATATATGCTAGTTCGCCATAAAAAGGAGGATGCAAAATGAGCAAAGTCAAGACAAGGCAATAAAAATCCACATCCTTCTGCTCTTGTTTACTGAGTTATTGACTCATTAGCTCAGCAGCACCAACACTGCATGTGGCGTGTGGATAGATGAACAGTAAATAGTGTTGCATGGGAAAAAACAGCGTCAGTGCAGGGACAGGCTGTCTTATCCGTGGAAGGCAGATGTGCGCGTGGGTTGCCATTGTATCCGCGCTCTAATGGAAATTATTAATATGAACAGCTTCTCTCCTGGATTAGAACGGCGTTTGGCATGGTTGATGCTACAAACTTCCCCATGCACAGGGCGTCAACAGAGAAGGCTATACTCCTGATGCTCAAACTGGGTTTTCTCCATAGAAACCATTCAGCTTTAGATGTAGACGAGATCTAACCTGGTGAAATGCTCTGCCCAAAGATCACCATTGTTGGTACAACTGGTGTAACGAGAAACCTTCATTTAATACTTTTCACAGTTGTTGTTATTTAGACTTCACCAAAAGGAACTCCTCTACGGAACCCCAGAGGTATAATTGCAAGACTGCTTTCTTTGTATGGATATCGACAGAATGTGCACTTCTTTTACTAAATCCTGTCCTCACTTCATTTAATTAATTGAATTACAGTTTTTTATGAATGCTTAAACACAACTGTGTTTCTTTTAGCACAATTTCTAAAACTATTAATACTTATAGCAAAACCACTCACTGAGTTCGCAAAACTAAAAGCACAAACACTGCTTTGCACTCAGTTTGCAATTTTGTAACACACACTTTGCACAACTGCAGGCACAACTCACTACACAGCACTCTTTTTGCAGAACTGTAAACACAACTCATGTTTTACACTCAATTTCCAAATGATCAACACACTCCTAGCAAATCTATACACATATACACATTTTTACTATTTTGCCAACTCTCTGGCACACTTTCTCATGTGAAAACTGTTTTAGAAAATTAGTTCACTTTGCAATCAGCCTAAGCACTAAGCCACAGGTAATGTACAATGGGTACAGTAGAGGGAGCAGGAAGAGTGAGAAAGGTAAGAATTAGAGGAGGCTGAAGAATAGGACGTGGAGGTGAAGAAGTAGGAGGAAGAAGAGGAGGAAGAGGATGCGGAGGTGAAGAAGTGAGAGGGAGAGAATGACAAGGACAAGGAGGTGAAGTTAGAGGAAGAGGACAAGGAGGAGCAAGAGGAGGAGGAGGGGGAAGAGGAAGGGTAAGAAGAGAAAGAAATAGCCCTTTTACAGCCCTTTTAAAAAATCAGTCTACATGTGGGGATATTGTCATGTCATGCCTGGATACGTCATTCCAGAAGATATTCTCCCCGGTGCCTTGGACTAGAGAACATTGCATGTGATGTAGATGAAATTTTGTGGCCGGACCCAGAGAGACGACACGATGTAGACTGATTTTTTTGTTTTTCTCTGTGAAATTACTATTTTGTGTTTTGACTTGGAAAAAAACACTTGTATTTGTTTTGATGTGTCTAAATAAACACTAATACTTGATGTTTGGATCCCTGTACAGTATGTTTACAGAACTATGACAAAAGTATTACCTCAAACTGACATAGCCTACCTTGTGCACAGAGAAAGCAAAAGCCAGATGTGTTTTTTATTTATACCATTAGTGTGTAGTTGGCACATTGTGTGCTTATTATTGTGATGGCTTGTGTTTACTGTTTGTTACGAAGGTGTGAAGAGTTAAGCAAGGTGTGTTAGCTTTTGCAAGAGAACTACAATGTTTTGCTGATTGGGTGAGAGGTTTTGCCATTTGTGTGTAGAGTTTTGCAAAAAAAGCCATATTACAAAAAATGTGCTTAAGCAAAATAAAGAATAAGAATTGTGGGAGTCAGTAAGACTAGTCAAAATAAAGTAAGTAGCACTTCTGTAGCTTTTGTCACACCATTATGTAAGTGTATTCCAGAACAGTGTGCCACTTCGGTAAAAAAAAAATACATCTATGCTGGAAAAAAATGCTGTTGAAGGAAACTAATGGAGCCAACGTAAGCCCAAGTCAGTCAGCAAACAGCCATAAGTGCAGTGTGGCACCGCCTGGAGTGACATATCACAAACATACAACGTGTCGCACCTTGTCACCAATGTGGCATGTCACCATCACCCTAGCCAAGCACAGCTCCTGCCGGCTAGAGAGAAAGTGGAAAAGAAACGAATAGGAAACAGTGTGAGCACAGCGCTCCAAAACAGACAGACAGACGAAGAGAGAGAGAAAGTGCAGGCCTGGCTTGACGCTGATGGGAGGAGAAGGATCTCTCCTGCCAGTTGTCAACAGTGCAGCATACACTGGTCATCCAGTGAGGGAGAGAGGAAGAGAGGGAGATAGAGAGAGTGAGAGAGAGAGAGAGAGGGAAAGAGAGAGAGATAGAGTGATGCAGGGAGTGGAGAGTAAATGCCACAGGAAATGTGAAGATTGCTGGACTCCTCTGTGGTATTTGCAGTGCCTCACTCTATACATGTGACCTCTCGAAAATCCCAGTCCATGCAGGAACATAAAGCATTTGACACTTCACTTAACTCACCCAGTGGCTACTACCCAGTGTGTTGTAGTCATTACATAGGGAAAGAACACACAGTCCAAACACCAGTACAACTTGCTATATTATATACAAAGCCACTGTAAACATTTTTACTGACAGTACACCTGTGTGTTAGCCTGGAAACCCGCTCACAAAATTCGAAACACGAAGTTCGGTCTGGACTTGTTGCATTGAGAAGCCTCTATGAAAACGTATGAAAACCTGTAAAAGCCCGTATGAAAACTGGGTGCACCAATCAAAACATCTGGGTGGGCTTTATACAATAATGGACAGATAAGTGGTGCCTAGTCATTCATGTCACCTAAGTGCACTTTGGTTGATTTTGTTTACAACAATCAGAGATATTGTTGTATATTGGCATTGGAAAAAAAAGTGATTAAGGCATTTGTCAAGAGGAAGGATGGTTTGGCTGATCTCCCTACAGCATTGACATATTGTGTTGCTTTGATTAGAAGGTCTATCCAGTTGTGTGCAGAGGCATTTTTTTCCCTGTTTCGTTTGAAACATGCCCCATAATCACGTCCCAATGCTGCAGTACTAGACTCAAATTCTGTTTTTATGTTGGTACTCAAGGCACTACCTTAACAAGTCATTCTCTTGTCACAAACAGAGGGGTGGAAGCCAATCATCCTTGCGGTATCCGAAAGTCAAGGTTTCCATTTTACAACGTTCTATGTCAGAAATAGTCTGGTGGCCATCATGTGCGGCAGTATTACTATGACACCAAAAAAGATAGCGTTTCCTGATTACCCTGTCTGTGGTGCTCCAGCGAAGCGCACCAGCGTGTCACAAAACTCAATACAGCTATTATTAGTGATGTGCAGGAAACCTAAGCCTTGCACTCATACAGGCATCAAAACGCTTATGAATGAT